>NW_027280357.1:37500-187500 GCF_046629955.1 Centroberyx affinis
AATAAAACATTAATTAATGAATGCATACTTAAAATACATACACATACTAAAACGTGGCTTTAGAATCAATTCAGGCTAAGGGCTTCATATAGACTACCAGTGTAGTATTGATCAATTATACAGTAAATACATAATCAATCAAACGGCATCATATCCATCATATCAGAGGTGGATGATAGTGACAGTGGCTGATATCCAATTTTTATTAGAAACGGTTGTTATTGGTCCCACCTTTTGGTCTAACCCTAGTTAAGCTGTTTAATAAAAACTTAAAACAGGGATGCATTACACTTGCAATGACAATCTGGGCGTTTATTTGCCCCTTCTGTCCTAAGCAACTTATAGTAAAGGCAACAAAGGTGTTATTTGAATCATATAATCCTCAGCAGCCTGTTAAAGACTGTGAGGAACAACGAAGTGTCGAACTGAAACAGGACAGAAATGTTTCTTCCTCCACAGTGAAATCAGGGGCTATGAATCGCTCTCTCCGTTCATTTGTTCCAACTATCCATTCATCGCACGCAACACCTCAGACGTGACTGATTGGATTTTGGTGAAACTTGGGGGACCCTAACCCTAACGGTCCGGAGGGGAAGCGCATCATGTGCGGGGGAACGACATGTTTACTGTCGTCTGGTTTTTCTTTGTTTTTAATAACAGAAAGACGAGCACCGGGGATTTATACGGCTCAGGAGGGAGAGGAAAAGTGATACAGAGACAGAGGTTTTTGCGTCAAGTCTGGATAGAAAATGGCATTGAGAGATGGTGTGCGTGTGTGTGTGTGTGTGTGTGTGTGTGTGTGTCTGTAGCTAGTATTGTGAGGTAGTGTGTGTGTGTGTGTGGGAGTGGTGCAGAGCGAGGTCGAGGAGGAGAGGAGCTCTACAGTCTGGGTCTTTGTGTTCCTCACTCTGCGTGTGTGTGTGTGTGTGTGATAGTGAGTGTGTGTGTGTGTGTGTGTGTGTGTGTGGGAGGCGAGCGGAGAGAGAGAGAGAGAGGCAGGGAGGGGCTCCCAGCATTGTCTTTCACCTCTCAAGGCCACAGACACAGCCGCAAGCTGCAGGATACAGACACACACACACACACACACACACACACACACACACACACACACACACACACACACTGCAGCAAGCGACTGAAAAGGATGGCTTGGAGATAACTGAAAGATGTAGAGGAAAGACAGAGACAATGGATAGAGGGAGGGAGGAGAGAAAAGAGGTGGAGGAGATGGAAGGAGCAAAGTGATGAGAAAGGAACGGATGTGAGAAATAGAAGCGATTTGGAAAAAAAAGGAGAGAGAGGAGAACTGTTAGAGAAGGGGGAGAAAGATAGGTGGATGAGGAAGATGGGATGGAAGGGATATGTAGAGGGAGAATAGAAAACGAAGTGATTGAAGGAGCGTGAGAAGGATAGATGGAGGAGGAGGAGGAAGAGAAATAGATGACTAGCATGGAGGGGAGGGGAGGAGAGAGAGCAGATGTTATACAGAGAAACACTGAGTGAGAAGGAAGGGGGTCGAAGCGAGAGAGAGAGAAAGAGAGAGAGAGAGGGGAAAGGGGGAGGATAAAGTAAGAGATTGATGGAGGAGGAGAGATGGAATGCACAGAGCAAGGGATTGTGGGTGAAAGAGACAGAGAGATGGAGAGAGAGAGAGAGAGAGCAGAGAAACGCAAGGTGGTGATCAAACCACCAAGAATGCCAAGTCGATACACTGGTGTCCTTGTAGAGCAGTGGTTCTCAACAGGGGGTCCGGGGACCACCAGGGGTCCTTCAGGGAGTTCCAGGGGGTCCCCAGCGAATTGATGAATTGTTAAACTTCAGCATTTCATTTACAAGAAGTTAGAGAATGTGGAAGAATGACTATTTTGATCATAGTTTCTCTGTTATCTCTCTGCCTACAATACAGATAGTCATGGAATTCTGGACAAAATCATATCTAACAGTAATAATATTCTCAGATTTGGGTCCGAGAGACAAAATCTCATCAAAAAGGGAAGGGGTCCGTGGCCCTAATGTGGACTAAACTAGGGGTCCTTGATATGAAAAAGGTTGAGAATCACTGTTGTAGAGAACGAACATCAAGTAAAAGTATCAATACAACAATGTAAAGATACTCCATTACAGGTAAAAGTCCTGCATTCAAAATCTTATTTAAGTAAAAGTACATAAGTATCGGCAGCAAAATGTACTTAGAGTATCAAAGTAAACGTACTCATTATGCAAACTGTCCCCATTTAGAGAGTTATATTTTTCATAAATTATTGGAATATTAATACTGATTTATTGACATACATGTACATGTAAGCAGCATTTTAAAGTTGTCAACGTGAAGCTAATCTTAACAATTTAGCTATACTTTTGGGTAGTCTAATCTATAACAATGCTATTTTATAGTTATTTTATAAAGATGATCAAATGTTTTAAATATAAAATATTGATCTGAAAAGTAACTAGTAACTATAGCTGTGAAATAAATGTAATGAAGTAAAAAGTACAGTATTTCCCTCTAAAATGTAGTGGAGTATAAGTACAAAGTAGCATAAAATGGAAATACTCAAGTAAAGTACAAGTAGTACTTGAGTAAATGTACTTAGTTACTTTCCACCACTGGTTTTTGGTTTTGCGCTTCAGACGCGTCACGCAGGACGCAAGAAGTCAACGTGATGAGAGGAAGAAACCGAGATAGAGGGAGAGAGAGAGAAAGCGGCGGCGGAGGAGGAGGAGGAGAGAATAGAAACACAAACAGAATGACGATGAGAGAGAAATGAATGGGGGAGAGACGGGGAGAGAGACGTCAGAGGAATACACCGACCTTTTGGCCGATAAGCCTTTTGATCAACACGCAGGCGGACCGGGAGCTTTATCGCCTCTGTGGTGCCAACATGTTGTGCGCTAACGCTTACGAGACGATGCCAAGTCAGTGCTGTAACACTGAAGACAAACAGTATGCTAAAGGGTCAATATGAGCTGCAGTGAGCTAAATAAATACCCAAGTTCACACCAAGCAGTTTATTCAAACTCTGGAGCGTTTACTCATTTAGTCCATTTGTCCAGGTGAGAACTCTTCCTCATCCGAGAGAACCTGCAGTGCGGTTTGTTAGGAGAGAGAATGTAATCCAACCGACTACAGGAAATTACCCCCCAAAACGCAAGGGATTATGGGTAGAAGGAGACGGATGTTGACATCTGATAGCCAGCAGCAGTTCCTCATGCTTGGAAAGTCTAGCAGAACAAAATGAAGTCTAGACTGAAGCTCACATTCAGCTGTTTCTTCATGTGTTCTTAACTGGTATGAACACCACAGAAGAAGAGTGCAGACAAGAGACTGGAATCAAATTATTTTTGACTTCTTGACCCCCCCCCACACACACACACACACACACACACACACACTGCCAAATAGGCCTACTTGAATCCATGTGACTTTTGTTTACAAGCCCTGATTCTTTTATAATTGGTCAGTGTGAACCTAAACGCACCAAATACAAAAATGGAAAAAATTGTCAACTTTTCCACTCTGATTCAGACCAAAGCAATCAGCCTGTAGGTGTGATCGCACCCATCTGTTATCAGTATTCTTTTCACACAATGTTATAGTGATCTAAGTGTGTGTGTTTGCCAAAATGTGAACGTATTCCTTTAAGCTGAAAGGCTACAGAAGACTAGAAGTGAACGACATAAGCTGCCAGCGGAGGACAGGAGGCCTATTGTTTTGGTCTGCTCCATACAGCCATGCTTAATTATATATGACCCACTCACCCATATGTGTGTGTGTGTGTGTGTTTTCACTCTGTGTGTGTGTGTACGCTTATGGTTGTGTGTGCATGCTTGTGCGCCTACATCCATCTGTGCATTTGTGTGTGTACCCTCACATGATTGTGCACGTGTGTGTGTGTGTGTGTGTTAAGTGGAGTGGAGGCGAGAGGATGATGATGATGGTGATTAATGTGGTCCACAGCAGGGACCGCACTCTCTCTAACAGGCTAATTCAATTAGATAAAGCCCAGTAGAGCGACACCAGGCCGGTAGAACTCTGTGGCTGGGTCTGAAACTTCCGGTCGGGACCCACAATGCTTCACTGCACCGTTTACAACCAGCAACGGCACAAACTGTCACCTAAGAATATATTAAACATAACTAGGGCTGCAACTAACGATTATTTTCATTGTCGATTATTCTGTCGATTATTTTCTCGATTAATCGATTAGTTGTTTGGTCTATAAAATGTCAGAAAATGGTGAAAAATGTGGATCAGTGTTTCCCAAAGCCCAAGATGACGTCCTCAAATGTCTTGTTTTGTCCACAACCCAAAGATATTCAGTTTACTGTCATAGAGGAGTAAAGAAACCAGAAAATATTCACATTTAAGAAGCTGGAATCAGAGAATTTTGACTTATTTTTCTTAAAAAATTACTCAAACCGATTAATCGATTATCAAAATAGTTGGCGTTTAATTTAATAGTTGACAACTAATCGATTAATCGATTAATCGATTAATCGTTGCAGCTCTAAACATAACTCCATATTTCCCGCTGGTTATGGAATATCTGGAACATCACGGAATTTGTACATGTGAATTCCAGTCAGGGAAAGTCAGGAAATGTGATAAATTCTCAGAGAATATTAGGGAATTTTACAGCTGGGTAATTTTACAGGAATACGCTGTAGCATAATGTATTCTACAGCTTGCCTCGTTTCACACATTCATTATAACATTAGCTGGTTGGTTTTCAGCTCAACTGGAGTGGAAACCGACTTTTAGAAAAAACATTAACAAACCAGGAAGGAAGAGCATTTTTCGTATATGGAAATTCTTTGATTTGGCCACAGTGGGAAGCCGAAAACCATAACTTTAACCCCCAAGCCCAACCTCACTGATTAGACAGATGAAATTTTAGATTTTTGTGATTCATTTTCAGACATATAGAGGATTTTTGACTTGCCGACAGTTTGCCTCTTCTCCTCTGATGCTATGGGTGTGGATCCACCGCTTGTGTTTCTTGGAGTTGGCTTACAGATTGTTGCTATGTAACCAAAGATGACTCTTGACAACTGGCTATTTCTGACCCCTGTGCTATGCTTCAAAATATCACATCGCTCGCTGTTATTCATGTTGCTTTATAAAGAAAACCCATATTATCCTTTGAAAACAATATGGGAAAAATGTAACAGGGGCAAAACCATCTGTTCTACGCAACTACAAATGAGACGATTGAAAACACAGCAGTGGTGATAAAGGCCTAATTGTGTCTCTTGAGTCAAGACTATATCTGGTCAGTGATGAAGTAATTATCTTGCATTATAGAAGTTCCATAAAACTTTGATATAAAGTCACTTTACGCTGCCTGATGGGTAGAACATCAAGGGAGAGAATGGACGAATGGAAACAAGGGAGAGAACAGAGAGAGAAAGACACACAGAGAGGGAAGAGATAAGGAGAAGAATAAAGAGGATAAATAAAGATTTTCATTGGAACAGAATGGATGTGCCTCTCCTCCATTCTCCAAAAAAAAAAAAACAAGTGAATTATTGAGCTGCAAGAGAGCGAATTGGAGAGGGAGGGAGTGAGAGAAAGCGGGAGAGTTTGACTCGCGGACCTAACCGTGTCGTAATGTCAGATCCCTGTTAGGATCCCTGTCGTCCCCCAGCAGAGCGGAGTACAGTACATTAAAGCACATTAAAGCCGTAGCTCTCTCTCACTGGCCTACATAGAGTTCAGCTCCCCATCAATCTTTCATGGCTCGCCCCAAAAAATGTAGAGCGAATCTAATTTACCGTGAGTCAACACACCCTCCCAGGGCCGAGGAGCGGAGCGGTGTGTTTCCCTCTCTGTTTCTGTGAATCTCTCTACAGCAGTGATTCTCAACCTTTTTCATATCAAGGACCTCTAATTTAGTCCACATTAGGGCCACAGACCCCCATTTGATGAGATTTTGTCTCTTGGACCCAAATCTGAGTATATCTTTATTGTTGGATATGATTTTGTCCAGAATTTCATGACTGTCTGTATTGTAGGTAGAGAGATAACAGAGAAACTATGATCAAAACAGTCATTCCTCTACATTCTCTAATTGCATTAACGTCTTGTAAATGAAATAATGGTGAAGTTAAACAATTCATCAATTTCCTGGGGACCCCCTGGAACCCCCTCAAGGACCCCTGGTGGTCCCCGGACCCCACGTCGAGAACCACTGCTCTACAGTAACGAAGCGGACAAGATCGTTTAGACTTGTTCTACCTTCATGTTGTGTCTTTTTTCCCCTGGATACAAACTTAAGCATCACTCTACCTGTTCTGAGTATCATCTAGCTGCCAGCTGTAATTCAGATTACATGTTGTGGACACGAATAATGTGAAGATTACGTTCCTCCACCATGAAAGGATTATGTTACAACAGCATGAATTGGACTCTCCATTTTCACCTGTTCGTCATGTAAAAAGCTTAGCTAACGGGTCAATTCAGGCAAGTAAAACAACTTTGGGTCTGGTTAGGGTTCAGGTTTTGGTCATGGTTAAATAAGAAAACCTTTCGCTGAAAATGAAAACTTCCCTCCCAGTAGAAAACTTGTTGTCATGATGAATCAAACGCGTGTCGTTGGACCCCCCAGGCCCCCCCCAGGCCTCCACACACACTTTCCACCGCGCTATTTCAATGTCAGACTACTTCTTGTTTCTAGTCGTGTCTCCACCTAATTCTATCCTGGTGGGGAAACGGATTTCTCTCACTCTTTGTGCATGGATCACATTATTTGCATTTTAAAACATCGTGCTCATTTCACAAAGTTTTGCGAGACCAGGCTGTATCCCACTGTGGCAGCCTGGAGGCTCCACAGTGTGAATATGAAGCAGGACGAGCAAAAACATTTTATCTCAATTAGTCATACGCACATCTTCTTAGGTGCTGGATTGAAGAGAAGTCTGCACAAATGAAGCGTAGAACCTGCGTACTACGCTCCAAAATCACTTTTATTCATTAAAAGACATTTCCACCCACAAAGGTCTTAATAAAAGTGATTTCGGAGCACTTAATTCTTGTAAACAAAAAACTTTCCCTCTTATAAATAAAGGTTTAAAAAGGAAAACAATCGGTAAATGAGCCCAAATGTGAATCATATGAACTCCAGAGCAGAGAGCGGTCTTTCTCCAGTCGCCTCCTGATCAGTTAAGGAGAATATGAAAGATGAGAAAACGGTGACGCACAGCGCTCTGTCATGTGTTTACCCCGAGGCATCAAACATGGAAATATTTACTTTGTATATACAGTATATACACACACACACACACACACACACACACACATTTAGAGCATATTAAAGCAGGGAGATATTACCAAGGGAATAACACTACTCTCCATATTGCGTGTTATGTATCACAGTGATAACGTACCTTTCACACTTGGCAGTGTGTGTGTGTATGTGTGTGTCTGTGTGTGTGTGTGTGTGTGTGTGTTTCACAGCAAGTAACATTCACACATATAAACAGACTGCGTGTTGTCATTTTTTCATATTAAACCTTAAAGGATAAGGCTGGTGTTTTTTTTAATGCATTTCTTACCGTCAACAAATCCTACGAAAATAACAAAATCAGCAATGAATTTGTTTTGCTGACAATAATAGAAAATAAAATCTCTCCCCCAATGCAGCCATGTCCCAGCAGCCATAGAACTCCATTGTATTAAAAAAAACTATTAAAAACACATCAAAGAGCCATGCTGCTGTATCGCGATGCACCGGGTCGGCCGACTTTTTCCTCAAACAACTTAATAAGCCGGCTGTAAACACTTTGCCATCTCAGGAAAGTAGTTCTGTAGCACAGAAAATAGTCCCCGGCGTAATGAAAAATTTGTTCCCATTTGAATTTGATTTGTTAATAACTACAACAGCCTGACTTTTCGTGGTAACAGCGATTTTTAAAATTGTGAGCTGTATTTAAAGGTTTTTAGCTTACAATTGGAGCCAATGACTTCCGGGTTGAAGGCTAAAAACGGTACGTGGGAAGTCAGAAAGTAACGGGAGGAGAGCAAACACATTGTTGATGGTAAGAAATGCATTAAAAAACACCGGCCTTATCCTTTAAAGATTTAATGTGAGGAAATGCAGGTTGGAGCCTGAGTTTGAGCTGCCTTAGCATGGGTTACAGAATCGGATTTTTCTTTTAGATATTTCTGATCAATGGCTTTTGCATGTGACACAACAGAAATACTGTAGCGGTCTTTACGCTTCTTCGTACACAATAGTAAGACTGTACTTGCTCTGTAGAGTTTCTCACCCCTTAGTTCAAAATGGCTGTTTTAGGAATGAGGTCCACTGAGCATAGAAGAACATGTCAGACGGGATGAAAGGCCAATAACAAAACTACAGAGAGGGAGAAGGAAGAAGAGAGGCAGAAAATGAGAAGAGAAGAGAGGGAGAAGGAAGAGGAGAGACAGAAAATGAGATGAAAAGAGAGGGAGAAGGAAGAGGAGATTCAGATCAGATTCAGCTGATCTGATGCTTTGAGGACTTTTCCACAGTCTTGGTGTCGCCACGGCAAAAAGCCCCATCATCCTTCAGTCTTAACTGAGTCTTAATTTACAGTGAGATTACAACGGGAAGGAAAGGTTTGACCTCTGAGTCTCTCTCTCTCGCTCTCTCTCTCTCTCTCTCTCTCTCTCTCTCTCTCTTTTCATTCATTATCTATATATTTATCTCACTCCTCTTCTTGGTCCCACTCTTAACACATTCATGTATGTATGAGTCAGATATGCACACAAGGATGACACACACACATACGCGCACATACACACACACACACTCACACACACACACACACACACACTGGCTCCCCTGGTGCGGTGGGCGCTGCAGTGTGTAAGTAGGTCATGAGGGCAGTGTTGACCATCACGGCCCCTGACTGTGGCAAGCAGCTTACCTACCTCGCTCACTATTAATAGACACACACACACACACACCCACACACACACACACACACACACACACACACACACACTCATCAGACAGGCAGTAGAGCAAGGAGGAATAAACGTACAACACGACATTAGAGCACACATACCTATAAACGTGTGGGGGAGAGAAACTGTGTTTTATTAGAGTGAAAAGGAGTAGAATCGGCTTGTATGGCGAGAAATGAAGTGGCTAGTGTTTTCCCATCTTGGCTAATGGCTAGTGCTCCAAAATCCTGAAGTTTTAATACCTAAAGAGAGCGAAAAATGAGTGAGAAGAGGAGGACAGAGGAGGAGGAGGAGGAGGAGGACAGAAAGGAGAGTATGTGTTTTGTTCTTATTGTTGTTGGCTGTGGAGGAGCTTTTCTATACAAGCTACATTCTCTCTCTCCCATCCTCCCTCTCTCTCTCTCTCTCTCCATCTATAATCCATTTTCTTCAAGGTTGCACAGGAGATGAGGAAGGGGAGAGGTTTGATAAGAGGAGGAGGAGAGGGAGAGCGAAGAGAAAACTAGAAGAGAGGAGAGAGCAGGCGGGAGAGGAAATAGGGAGAAAATGAAGAGAGGCCAAAGCAAAGACGAAACAAAAAAACAAGTAGAAAGGAGATGGAGTGGGAAGAGGAGAGGTGGGAAATAAGGAGAAAAGAGAGAGAGAGAAGGAGGAGAAGAGACGAGAGTAAGAAGAAAAGAGAGGGAGAAGGGAAAGGAGAGACATAAAACGAAGAAAAGAGAGGGAGAAGGAAGAAGAGAGGCAGAAAATGAGAAGAGAAGAGAGGGAGAAGGAAGAGGAGAGACAGAAAATGAGATGAAAAGAGAGGGAGAAGGAAGAGGAGAGAGAGTAAGAAGAAAAGAGAGGGAGAAGAAAGAGGAGAAGCAGAAAATAAGAAGAAAAGAGAGGCAGAAAAGAAGAAAAGAGAGGGAGAAGGAAGAGGAGAGAGAAAATCAGAAGAAAATAGAGGGAGGAGGAAGAGGAGAGGCAGAAAACAAAAAGAATAGAGGGAGAAGGAAGAGGAGAGACGGAAAATGAGATGAAAAGAGAGGGAGAAGGAAGAGGAGAGAGTAAGAAGAAAAGAGAGGGAGAAGAAAGAGGAGAAGCAGAAAATAAGAAAAGAGAGGCAGAAAAGAAGAAAAGAGAGGGAGAAGGAAGAGGAGAGAGAAAATAAGAAGAAAGGAGAGGGAGGAGGAAGAGGAGAGGCAGAAAACAAAAAGAGAAAAGAGGGAGAAGGAAGAGGAGAGAGAGTAAGAAGAAAAGAGATGGAGAAGAAAGAGGAGAAGCAGAAAATGAGAAGAAAAGAGGGAGAAGGAAGAGGAGAGAGAAAATCAGAAGAAAATAGAGGGAGGAGGAAGAGGAGAGGCAGAAAACAAAAAGAGAAAAGAGGGAGAAGGAAGAGGAGAAAGGCAGAAGAGAAGACAAAGGGAGAGCGAGAGCAAAGAGGAGAGGTGCCAAACGAGAAGAAAAGAGACAAGAGGGGCAGAGAGTTGAAGTAGAAAACAGACTAGAGGGAAGAAGAGAGACAGAAAAAACAAATAGAAAACAGGGAGATGGAAGAGGAGGGGAAGGCACAAAACGACGGGAGAGCGAGTGAGAGTGGCAGTAAATGAGAATACAGAGAGAGAGAGAGAGAGAGAGAGCGGGGCGAGGAGGCAGAAAATGACAAGAGCAGAGGGGAAAATGAACGGGAGAGGCATAAAAATTGGAAGCGGAGGGGGGGGGGGGAGAGGAGGAGGAAGGGATGTTTTTACACACTGCTGAGGAGAAAAAATGATGCGGTCGCTCCCACCCAAACCCACCAAGACCTGCTGCTCTGTGCTCCCATTCATCCTGTTTAATCCAATCCTTCTCTCACCCAGACGTTTCAGACCGAACACAGTGAAGCAGCAGCTCAGAGGAGAGTCAAGTTGTTTTTTTATTGGCTTTCAGTGCACCAGCAGGCTAAAGCACCAAATACACTGTGCTGTCTGGACAGTGTGAGTTTGAGTCGCATTTCATCTCCTTTTCATCTGACTCCAGGCCGGATTCACCAATGTGTTCTTAAGATAGATCTTAAGAAATGACATGAGAGGAAATTTTAGGAAGTTCTTAAGAAGGCTCTTAAGTGCAATTCCTCAATATTTTCTTAGTAACAGTCTCATTTCTTACGAATATCTTTAATTTTCCTACTCAAGAACTTCTCAAAATAGGGCCTGAATTAATTCTGGTTAATAAACTTTAGGCTTACTGCCATTGAGGCTAGGAGACAAGGCTAGGAGGCTAGGAGACAAGGCTAGGAGGCTAGGAGGCTAGGAGGCAACCCAAAGTGCTTCCATATACAAAAAAATTGGGGAAAAACCTATTTAGAGCAACTAGAGCAAAGATTTAAACATTGGTTGCTGTTGGTAACTGTAAAATTTGCAGCTTATTTTCAACAGACATGAGACAGAGGCCTACCTGGCCCTACACCAAATAAAGCTTTACAATAAATGTTCATGTGTAGGGGAACCTATGAAGACTTTGAACTATAACCTACTTGTCTAAAATGTGTTTAAATATATGATATTAGAGGCTTACCTTTTCACTGTAGGAGTTTTAAGACAGGTGAAGGTCTGTCTTAAAACAAATTTGAGAACTTTTATTTCAAGAATACCATTTATTTGTAGGTTTTTTCTTAGGAAGAAACATAAGAAGAAAGTTAAGATAATATATAGGAACTGTTTTTGAGAATAGCATTTTCTCCTATTTTTTTTTCTTAAGACTAAAGTTAAGAAAAAAATGGCACTTGAGAAGATTTTTTTTCTTAAGAGGGTTTTGTGAATCCAGCCCCTGATCTTCTGCTGTCAAATAATGTGTGGGATGAAAGAATTTGGCAGTTTCCGAGCCTTGATAAAGATTTTCTGTGATTTTAGACTGCAGTCATCTCTCATATTCTGACATTTCTCATCTTTATCTACAGAGTGATATGGCAGTTAGCGGTGTCAAGACGCCTATCAGCGTGAATCATACTGAACACCCAAATCCTCAAATTGACAGATTAAGGTCTGGAAGTAAAAGAAGGGACTTTTGAAATTGACACCGTGTAGAAGAAATACAAGGAAATTAACAGTCTTCAATCTTTAATAACAATTCTTGAAAAGTAACAGTAATCCAGGAAGGAGGTTATGGTTTCACCTGAGGCTGGGTATTGGCAAGGACCTCACGATACGATACGTATCGCGATATATGGGTCACAATACGATATGTATCGCGATACATGGGTCACAATACGATACGTATCACGATACATTGCAATACAATACATATTGCGATACATTGCAATACTCTACATAATTTACTGAAAATGTAAAAATAGAGCTGAAAATACAACTTGCTGTGTACCACCTGGGTAGTCTAATATGTACATCACATTATATTGATAACTCAGCGGACAAATTGAGTCAAAACTATTTAATTCAAAGGGAGTTTAGGGAATTTTAAGTTTAAAACATGATTTTTTTTTTTAATGTATCGATACAAGGGGCTGGAAAATTGATACAGTATCATGGAAAAAAATATGTGTAAGATATCTCAAAAAGTTTCAAACACATTTTGCTGAAATTTGGTGGACAGATGGCCCTTTGGCCCAAGGATCAGATTTTGGTGGTGATCTGGGATTTTTGCCATTAGATGATTTTCATTTTTTTAGCCATAATTATTATGCTGTGGGAAAGTCCAGCATCTGGCTGCTTAACAGCGTTGTGTTCACATGCTGTTTTGGCGATAAACGATAAACAAACATAAACCATAACGAAGGCTGCAGCTTCTTACTTGGCCAGTTGTTGAGCGTTTGATCTCCACAGAGAGACTTCTAGTTATCTCTCTCCTTTCAAATCAAATATTGAGGAGGAGGAAAATTGTATCGAATATTGAGATTCACAAGCCTGCATGACAGTATTGGTTTAATGAAATGCTGTTTAATGAACTGTGTGTGTGTGTGTGTGTAGTATAGTATGTAGCTCCATGTCATATTTTTTGTGCAGTTCTATATGAAACTGTGTGTGCAAGCTGTTGTCATGTTGATTTACATCTGTGTGTTTCTGTACATGTGTATGAATGAATATGAGCGACCGCATGCAATTCATTTCTGTGTGTGTACGTGACTGTGTGTGCAGATATTGTGTTCATGCATGTGTATATACAGTATGTGTGTGTGTGTGTGTGTGTGTGTCCTTCCCTACACAGTCATGCTGTTGTGTGTGTGTGTGTGTGTGTGTGTGTGTGTGTGTGTGTGTGTGTGTGTGTGTTATTCAGATAGAAAACGGACAGTGTATTCCAGTGTGCACAGCAGCCAGTCAAGGCTTTTAGCTGAGAAATGTCTGCTCTCCAGCGGCTCAGAGAAAGGCATTTGCTTCCACACACACACACACACACACACACGCACACACACACACACACGCCCACACACACACACGCCCCTCCCGCCCCCTCTGCATCCCTCTACACCTCCCTCCCTCCCTCTATCACTCCATCCCCTCCAACCATCCCCCCCTCTCTCCTGCTTACATTTTGTCAGTTCCTCCTTTGTCCAACCTCCCTCTCCCTCTCTCTCTCCCTCTCCCTCTCTCTCTCTCTCTCTCTCTCCCTCTCTCTCTCTCACCCACCCACTCTCTCTCTCTCTCCCATTTGTGCTCTCTCTCTCGCCGCTCGCATCTCCTCCTCTCTTTTTCGTTCCTCGCTTCTCCTCTGTCATTCTGTCTCTCTCGCTCTGTCTCTCTCTCTTTCTTTCTCCCGCTCCCCATCGCTCTTTTCCCTCCCCGCAACCTCTGACATTCCTCTTTTTTCTCTCTCTCCATCTTTCTCTCTTTTCTCTCCGGGGCAGAGAGAGGAGGGTGTCAGCCTTCCAGAATCCTCTCCTCTCCCGCTCTCCTGTCACCTTCCTCCATCCCTCCATCCTCTTCCTCTCCCACTCTCTCTTCTCTCAATCCCAATCCCCTTTCTCTCCCTCATTGTCTCTTTTTTCAATCTCATTTTCATTCTCAATCTCCTGCCTTTTCTCTCTTCTCTCTCTCTCTCTCTCTCTCTCTCTCTCTCTCTCTCTCCCTCTCTCTGATGCAGCACTGCCAGCCCAAAAGGAGTGGCCCATTGTTCTTTCCCTCTGTCTCTCGTCCATTACTTCTCTCTCCTCTCTCTCTCTGCTCCTCTCTCCACCTCACACCCAGTGCTCCATGTCACAGTGTGTGTGTTTGAGTATATGTGTGTTTTGTATGCAGCTTGTGTGTGTGTGTGTGTGCGTGTGTGTGTGTGTGTGTGTGTGTGTCATTGTTAAACACCTCTACTGTAGCGACAGTATGCCCTCACACAGGACTGAATAGACACAGAGCAAATGCAAAGCAACAGCTGAGGAAAAAGTGCTTCATCAGACACTTGAAAATCTGACAAAAAAAAGTTTAAATATCTGTTTTAAAATATATAACTACTACAGCTACTACACATTTTTTGTGTATTTGAGTTGTAACGAGCTACTACTCTGCCAAAGGTCGAGCAGTGCAGACTGGAGCAGAGCAGAGCAGATCGGATCAGAAAATAACCAGAACAGTGTAGAAGAGAACAAAACAGGACAGAAGAGGAAGAGGAGGCAAATAAAACTCAGAGCTCTGTCCTCCATCAGCCTGCTGCCTGCATGTGTCAGAAACCAGGCTGTATCAAAATGACAGTCGAGCAGTTTGTGTGAACATACTTGCAAAGGAGAACTTAAAACGCTCGCTTTAAGTGGGTGAAAATACATTTGTTGAATAAATAATGATGTAGGCTTCAAACAGCTGGTTCAGCTTCATTGTGCAAACAGTTGAAAAGTGACTTTGGACTCTGTAAAATATCTGTCCACCACGACGTCATACCCGCTGTCGTGTAAAAGTCTCCATCGGGGTTTCTTTGTTTTCTACTTCAGCTGACCCTGAACAACAACATGTCTGGATTTCAGAGCATCCTGGACCACACAGCTCACTCACTTCACAATGTGCTTCCTGCTCAGTACAGACTGGATGTCTGTCACAAGTCTGTGCTGTTGGCTTTGTGTTTGGAACTGTGACTCACACTGATGTTTCTGATATAAAGAAATGAGTGAGATTAATCAAATACTACTAATACTACTGCTACTGCTACTGCTACTATTACTATTACTACTACTGCTACTATTACTACTACTACTGCTACTATTACTACTACTACTGCTACTACTGCTACTACTACTACTACTGCTACTACTGCTACTATTACTACTACTACTACTACTGCTACTATTACTACTACTACTACTATTACTACTACTACTACTGCTACTACTGCTACTATTACTACTACTACAGCTACTACTACTGCTACTACTGCTACTATTACTACTACAACTACTACTACTGCTACTACTGCTACTATTACTACTACTGCTACTACTGCTACTATTACTACTACTACTACTACTGCTGCGGCTACTACTACTGCTACTATTACTACTACCACAACTACAGCTACTACTACTTCTACTACTACTACTCCTACTGATACTGCTACTACTGCTTCTACTGATACTACTACTACTACTAGTGCTACTACTACTACTGCTACTACTCGTACATAAGAGTTTTACCAAAACTAATCAGTTCTTGAAAGACTATTGGTTTTTCTGCTGGATGTTGTTTTTTATTTATTTGCATCAACACAGCTGATGCAAACTCACATTTTATTTTCTTGTGACATTTCAAACATCAGCATGGAGTTGGCTTGACAGTCACAGCTGGTGACAGACAGTAAGTACAGTGTGAGTGAGTGAGCAGCAGTGGAAATACAGTATATCTCTGATGTGGGTCCTCAGGTGTAAAGCCAGTTACTGTGGCTGCTGCGTCTGTGTGTTTGCTGAGATTATTCCCTCCACTGTCTTTCCCTCTCTCCTGCCTACATGATGCAATATTAATTGACTCAGATCAGAGGAGGGAAAGAGGCTGTGGGAGTGTGTGTGTGTGTGTGAGAGAGAGAGAGAGATGCTGTCCATATCCTCTCCATCTCCTATTCTTTCTCCTCCTCTCCTGAGAGACGTGAGGCGTTTCAGAGAATAGATTCAGAATGGGAAATAAGGTTTTTTCTTTTTTTTCCTCATCATATCTTGCATTTATGAAATTCATTTCATTTTACATCTTTTTTTGTTTTGTTTCATGGTATAAGGAAACAGGAGGGTGTGCAGAAACGAGTTCATCACGTATTCATCACTTTCTGAGTTCTTCTCACCCGCTGAAGAAGACGTGGCGTTAAAAAGATGTGAAAATCACTGAAAGTTTTTGGCTTTGAGAAGAATAAAACAAGGCTTTAAAAGGTTTAGACAATGAATGGATGGCCTTGATTTTTAATTAAAATGTTGAACCAAAATTCATGAACCGCTCACTGCCCTCAGATCAGGATGTTTTAGAATTAATCATTTCACCCTGATTTCTTGACTTGGCTTGAAAAGACCTTAAGTCTCGATGACGTCTAATTTTGACCGAGGGTTTTGTCTCACCTTAAAACCTTTTGAGTCCTTGAATTTCACCAAACAAAACCTTAAAAGTCATTAAAACATTCTTTAGTTTAACGTCTCAGTGAGTGGGAAGCCTGAATGAAAAAGAATGAAAAAACAAATCTGAAATTAAGATGTTTCTCTTCATTCTGACTTTATGGAGTTGCAAAGTTTTAATTTGAAGGTAATGTGTGTGTGTGTGTGTGTGTGTGGGTGTGTTTATGCGTGCCTGTGTGTGTGTTTGTGTATGTGCATGTGTGTGTGCATATGCTACAAGGGGTGTGTGTGTGTGTCTGTTTGTTTGTGTGCGTGTGTGTGTGTGTGTGTGTGTGTGGTTCCAGTGTGTGAGTGACAGGAGGGAATTGGCGGAGAGGATTACATCTCATTAAACAGTGAGATTGATCTGTTCAGCTGGAGATCGCCATCAGCAGGATTAACACTGCCGCTGATAATATGAGTGACATAATGAATCTGCGGCTGCGGCTTTCGTAGAAAGACCCGGCAGAGGGATTTTTTTCCCCCGGTTTGGGAGGAGCGGAGATATTTTGGGCTCGACGAAAAGAAGCAACGAACTTTCATTACTGTTTCTTATCTGTTCATAGTGCGCAAGCCCATTAAAATCATGTAGCTACAACGTGATTTTTATCAAACAAAGGAGACACTTGCGCTCAAAATTAACTTTTTTGATAACATTCAAAGTCTTTGGTGGATAAAAAAAGCATAATTTTTACCAACCAAAATAATTAATATAGATTTTTTGTCATTTTAAAACTTGTACGATGGATCAAGTTACTTATTTTTGTAAGTTTCAACATAACTTCCAGCTGGTTAATCACTCAGGCAGTGGAGAAACAGAAGTTCAGATGGTGCCGCCTTGTGTCGAGCAAATTTAGCAGGCAGCCAATCAGGAGCCTGTTTGATACAGAGCTGTTGATTTGCTTTGATTTGATTGGCTCACGGTCAGAGAGCGTGTACGGTGGCCAGCAGGGGAAAACGGGTAAAGACCAAAGACTCTATATAACATTCAAATGTTATCGTCTAAAAAAGCGGGTGATCCTTATTGGTTTATCCCCCAAAGACTAATTTTACCAGCATTTGGCGGTTGGCGGATGTTAATTTTGAGCCCTGCTTGCGCTTATTTTAAACTGGAAAAAAAAATCAGCCTTTACAAGTTGCGGTTAAGGACTTATCTCCTAACTAGTTTGAGAAATTAAAACTGTGAGTTTTGTGTTACAGTTCACTATTTTAGCCGTACTGCTGAGAACAAAGTGTCTGCAGTACCAATGCAGGATAGAGGCAGGATAAAGACTTTTTTGGACACACAACTTCTGTCTATTTTTTTTTTTTTTTAATTACAAAGCCATTTGTGCTTCATCAGCTAGTATACCATGCAGAGAGAGACGGGGAGGATGGGACGACGTGCAGCAGAGGTCACAGTTTGGTTTCAAACTCATGATGCTGCACTTAAGATAAAGATGAACTCTGCTCCCAGAGGGAAAGCTGGGTCGTTACAGCAGCAGCGAACGAGAGCAGTGAAGGGAAAGGTAATCAACTATGTAAACTACACTGGAGGTAGAGCATCTCTATGACAGACCTTAGATCAGGCCCAAAAGTACTGTCTGAGCCCAGCACAGGCCCGTCCCATTGGCTGCATTTATGGGCCCGAGCCCGGTTTAAAACTGAAATGTTCTTAGTAAGTTGGCTGTTTATAAGTAAACTAATTCCGAGTTGTTTGAATGACAAAAATCTGTTCAGAATTACGTGCAGGATCTTACTGAACAGCCTACTTCTTGCAAAGCGAGTGGTGCCGTAGGCAGCGAAAACCCAGCACTTACATTTCAAATCGTAACCTTTGATTGACTGGTGATAAAAACATAATTGACACAAGGAATTAACAATCAGACTTTGCGGATTACAGAGAAATTTGAATGACAGAAATCTGTTCAGAATTGCGCACGGGATCTTAATGAATAGCGACACGGAAACGAAACTTGTTTCAGTTGGTTCAACAAACCCGAGCAGCCTTTGCGCATGCCTATATATATATATATATATATATATATATATATATATATATATATATATATATCCAGGGCCTACATATAACATTCTGATTATCACACCAAATAGCTTACTCCCCACCCCAAAAAAATAAATAAAAAATAGACGTTATATCTGACCACGGGCCGGGCCGGGCCGGTCTCGGGTTCGGGCAGAGAATCAAACCTCTGCTCTATGATACTCATAAAATATCAAATGTCTCTCCCACTTGGCCAAAATAGAATTCGAATTGGACAGATTTACAAATTTCCAGGCGTCTGCAGTTCACACATTTCACCAATTTTGAGAAAAGATTCAGAGTGCTGCTGCTGCTGCTGCTGCTGCTGCTGCCGGCGTCCATTAGCACAGCGGCATCGTTTCATCATCATCGTTTCTAATGGATTTTCCCGTTTCTCCTCCCTCCCTCCCTCCCTCCGTCCGCCGCCGTCTCTGAACGTTTTGCATTCTGACTCCATCCAACTCCGTCGAAAAACAGGACAGCGTCAAGATACCGCAGGGCCGCATTTAAATAACAAATGGCACGGCGGATGTGTATGCTAATCATTATCATAATTGCTGAAAATTGTTGCTGTTAATGTAGATAATTACGGTCTTTGCGCTCTCCGCATTTACATATGTGTTTTGTTGATGAGTCTCAAATCAGTGGAAGGATTTTAGAGCAGATGAGAGCAAACAAGCCGTCTGCTTCGTTCTGTCTCTCATCTCCGCTCCCTCCTTCTCCGACTCATGCTTTCCCTCCCTCCCTCCTCCTCTTTCAAACTGATACTCTCTCTCCCTCTCTTTCTCTCTTTCTCTGTATTTCTTTCCCTCCTTCGTCCTCCGATTCCCTCGCTGCCTCCTTCCCTCTTCCTCTCACACTGTAAGGAGGCATGGGACTGTCATCCTCCCTCTATCTCTCTCTCTCTCTCTCTCTCTCTCTCTCTCTCTCCACTCCTCTCCCTGCTATCCATTGTTCTTTTCACCAGACCATTAAATAGGCTTTTTGTCTCTGGCTGTTAGACCTTACAATAATGTCCATTCAAGAAGGGAAAAGTCAGTCTTTTTTCTCTCCTCTCTCCTCATCTCCTCCTCTCTTCTCGTCTAAGATCTCAGAAAAAATCAGAACCATAGCGGTATATTTTCTGTCTACAAGTTACTAATTTTCCCATGGTGATATTACCCTCTAATCCACATCATCAGTGGTGCTAAAGGATCTGATCTTTGGCGTACGAACACACCAGTCAACAACAACTATCAACAAATCTGATTCCAGTCTCTGTAACTCAGCATGATGGACTTGTCTCTTCTTCTGTGGTGTTCATACCAGTTAAGAACACATGAAGAAATAGCTGAATATGAGCATCTTCATTTTGTTCTGCTAGGCTTTCCAAGCATGAGGAAGTTGCATCCGTCTCCTTCTACCCATAATCCCCTGTGTTTCGGGGTGGTTTCCTGTAGTTGGTTGGATTAACGACCCGCACCTCAGTTCTTTTGTTAGAGGACTGAGACTCTCGGTGTCGTTATTTGGTGCCACCAGAGTTCAGATGGCTTCGTTCTCACCTGGAGAAACCAGCTGAACTGATGGAGGAAAAACTGCAGAGTTTGAATAAAGCGCTCCAAACTTGCTTGGTGTGAACACAGCCTAAGTCTATGTTTTGTAACAGAAAAAGTAGAGATTACTGTCTACCATCTGTAAAATCTTGAATGTTTGTGGACCCCCACAAAGACTCGCTGAGGGGATCAAATAAAGAATAAAGATTAACAGCTGTCCTCGCAGTAATGGCATTATTAATGTACCACCATGTAGTGTGTGTATCCTGCAGAGGCATTTCTCTGCCTGAAAGGACGGCTTTTCAGTAACTGAGTCAAGTTGATTTTCTCTTCCAAGACAGAAAAAGCCCCAGAGACATGAATCGCTTTCTCCATGTCGGAGGCAATCAGGGCAGGAAAACAGCTTTTTCCTCCACCTGCCTGGAGGGCTGATAGTCCCAAAATTCACCTTTTGCTTTCACTACTTCACCAGGAAATCAGACAGTGTTTTTCACCTGCCAAATTGTGGTCGGTGGAGTCGATAAACTCGCCGACCGCCGTCAGCATTCACCGGCATCCGGCTGTCGGAGGTTTCCCGGCCCGGAGACGGCAGCAGCTGTCTGTTACAGTCGGGGAAAAAGACAGTGAAGTTGAAGATATTTGTAGATTACAGGGATGACGGGGTGACGCCCCGAGGAAAACCATCTGACCCGGAGCCGCCGCGGCGAACGACAGCCTGCCGCCCCGGGACACACGGGGTGATGGACAGAAATGAATCAGAGAGAGAGAAGTGGGTGAAAGGGCATCGGAGGGATAGAGGCAGAGAGAGAGAGCATAGTGTGTGTGTGTGTGTGTGTGTGTGTTTGTGTGTGAGAGAGTGAAATGCAATGTTATTACAATTGAAGCACTGTATTGCTTTGGCAAAATAGGTCTCTTTCCTGTCATGCTAATAACGCTGAATTTGAGTGAGAGAAGAATCAAGCGACAGAGTGCTCTCTGTGTGTGTGTGTGTGTGTGTGTGTGCTCGCCCAAGAGAGAGATCAAGCGACAGAGAGAGAGCACTGTGTGTGTGTGTGTGTGTGTGTGTGTGTGTGCGTGTGTGTAAGAGAGAGAGAGGGAGAGAGAGAGAAATTAAGTGCCAGAGTGAGTGTGCTGTTGTGTGTGTGTGTGTCTGTGTGTGTGGAGGAGAGAGAGAGAGAGAATTATTCAACCAATGGAAAGTGCACTATGTGTGTGTGTGTGTGTGTGTGTGTGTGTGTGTGTGTGTGAGAGAGAGAGAGAGAAAGAGCGAGAGAGAGAAATCAAGAAGCAGAGAGTGTGTGTTTGTGTGTCTGTTCTCTCTGTGTGTGTGTCTGTGTGTGTAGAGGAGAGAGAGAGAGAATTCAACCAACGGAAAGAGTGCACTATGTATATGTGTGTGTGTGAGACAGAGAGAGAGAGCGAGAGAGAGAGATAATGTACTGTATGTGTATGGTTTTTTTTGTAAGCATGGTTTTGTGTGTGAGAGAGAGCAAAAGAGGGAGAGAGAGAAATCAAGAAGCAGAGAGTGTGTGTTTGTGTGTCTGTGCTCTGTGTGTGTGTGTGTGTGTGTGTCTGTGTGTGTAGAGGAGAGAGAGAGAGAATTCAACCAACGGAAAGAGTGCACTATGTATATGTGTGTGTGTGAGAGAGAGAGAGAGCGAGAGAAAGAGATAATGTACTGTATGTGTATGGTTTTTTTTGTAAGCATGTTTTTGTGTGTGAGAGAGAGAAAAAGAGGGAGAGAGAGAGAAATCAAGCAGCAGAGAGTGTGTGTGTGTGTGTGCTTTGTGTGTGTGTGTCTGTGTGTGTGTATGAGAGAGAGAGAAGGAGCGAGAGAGAGAGATAATGTACTGTATGTGTATGTTTTTTTTGTAAGCATGTGTTTTTGTGTGAGAGAGAGCAAAAGAGGGAGAGAGAAATCAAGCAGCAGAGAGAGTGTGTGTGTGCTCTGTGTGTGTGTGTGTGCTCTGTGTCTGTGTGTGTGTGTGTGTGTGTGTGTGTGTGCGCGGCCCCGTCCCCTGCGGGCCAGCCTGTGTGTGTGTGTGTGTTGTGTTGGCAGCAGCAGCAGCTTTCTTGTTTGCTGGCTCTCTGCTCTTCCCAGTCCCTATTAGCTGTGTGACTGGCTGCCCAGATGCAGCATCACTCTGCAGAGAGCGCTGACTCTCTGTTGCAGCATGACAGCTATTATCTCACCTCATTATCAT
This sequence comes from Centroberyx affinis, assembly GCF_046629955.1. Classification (NCBI taxonomy): domain Eukaryota; kingdom Metazoa; phylum Chordata; class Actinopteri; order Beryciformes; family Berycidae; genus Centroberyx; species Centroberyx affinis. The sequence continues at coordinate 59,732 of NW_027280357.1, forward strand.
CCACAGTTGTGATGATGAATTTCATCGCGGGCCTCGAAAAGCCCGACGTGGATTTTTTTTTTTTTTTTTTCTCCTCCTCCTCCTCCGCCCCGCTGCGTAGCTCCGCATTCGTCTCGCTGCGATCAAAGCTTTGTGCCTCTGATTCGGCGGAACACTTATTTGTTTTTGTTTTTCAAGCCGTGAATGTGCAGCGAAAGTCAATATTCATACGTCTAAATATATATTTCTAAATTCGCTTTGGACACGGCTGACAGCACTGAGGGTTGGACCGATATACGGGGCCGATATTGGGCTTTTATTAAATATCAGATTAGTGTCCGCCTCTGATATGATGGAGGTTCCTCCTGAACGCAGGTACAAAAAAAAAAAAACAGTCTGGAAAACCTGACATGAAATCGGATTTTCTGCACATTTGATCGATTCGTTCACTTTTTCAGTAATGTTTTCTGTAAATTACTTATTCATTTAAATGCGGTAATGCATCCCAGATTTCCCCTCTACCGTTGAATAGGTGTTGTGGGTCACCCCTGCCTTAACGAGCCCTTAAAAATGAGTCCTTAGTCTGGGTTTCAGTGGAGAGTTTTAGTGTCCCATGATGCTCTGAATGCTGTTTCAGAGGCTTTTCCGCCCTGACGAGAAGAAAATTCTGGGGAGGAAACAGTGAATACATGTAATGTTTTGGAATGAAAACGGTCAAATTTAAAGAGATTGAGTATTGACACAAAATATTGGGTATCAGCAGCTTTCATATCAGTGTTGGTTTCAGGCTTCAAAAACCGTTATCCGTATGAGTTTCCCGGCCACATTAAGATAAGATTAAGATAAGATGCACTTTAACTCACTGAGCATTCAGAAAGCACAGAGGCTGACTGACTTCAGCTGGCTCTCTCTCTCTCTCTCTACACACAGATTGCTTCAGCTTGAATGTGTGGCTAATCTGTTTGTGTGTGTGTGTGTGTGTGTGTCTGTGTGTGTGGAGCGAAGGGGAGGCCGATTACAAACGTTGTGGTGTTGTCTATGAGCAGAGGCAGACAGAGATGAGGGGCAGGGTGTAGTCAGGGGGGATGTGGTGTGTGTGTGTGTGTGTGTGTGTGTGTGTGTGTGTGTGTTAGTAAGGCGTGCCAGGCTGTGACAGCAGTGTCTTTGTTGCCCTCCTCATGCTGACTGTACCAGCCTCCCTGTTCTGCCTGTCGACCCTCTGCCCCGCCCCTCTGCTCCACTCTGCACACACATTCAGCGCACCCAAAACTTACCACACAAACACATCCACAACGCAGATCAATGCAAATCAACATTCTGTAGATGTTAATAGTTGTTCTCTCAATCAGTGATAGTTTCATTTTCAAATACAGCTGTCTCTCGTGCTGCTGGCTCATTTGTGGAAGAAATAAAATTAGAAATACCATGAGGAGGTTGGAGTCAGTTTGAACAGACACGACTCTGTGTCTGAACATATGAGGCAATCTGTTAACTCGCTCTGAGAGAGAGAGTCTACTGAAATACAGAAATGTAAAATACGATCACTTTCCCCCCCCTATAGTTCACTGTCTTCTTATTGATTTTCTCCCAGGTTCCCTCCCTGCTGAGAACAATATTTCTCAGTCTTCCCCTCTCCTCTGCCTGATAGAGTTTCCCCTTTATTATTGCTTTTAGATGGATCGGTAGATAGATGTTTTCCTGGATACGTCATATCCTCTCTTTAGGGTTAGGCAGTGACAGACAGGGCAACGATTTGGGCAACCGTGATGCGCAACAACACCCATGGAGTTGCCTCATGTTTGTTGCCTCAGTCACGTGGGAACATCTTGTTACTAGGGAACATTTCAGTCCATTTTTGATCCTCTCTCTCTCTTTGTTGCCTGAAAAAAATTGCCTCGTGTCTCACCCCCTTTATACTGCAGTGCAACTTAGCTGATTTCTGGTCATAGTGTTGCAGCAACAGACGGGACGTACAACAACGCTAGTACTTGACTGGCTGCTCAAGTGCTGTGTTTTATTTATTTATTAGTTTATTAGATAGAGACAATGCAAATTAGCATAATGCAACTTCAAAGATGGTTACAAAGGAAGTTGATGCAACTGATCTGTTCTGCATACAGAGATTATATACACAGAGAGCTAGCTAGTTAGGCTTTTCTCACAAAGAGAAGAAAATATCAAAGTTCCCTACAGTTATGAAGCATAATTTAAAGAAGGCGAAATGGAAAGACCAACAAATAACACTAAAATATGCAAGTCATTAATAATGAAATGATTAAAAATGCATACAGCTCTGCCAGCATTTGATATTTGTACTTAAAAAGACTTTAATGTCTTGGATACATTTTATTTCATGTCGCCCTAAAGTTCAGCTTCAACCGACTTTTCTGGCCTCCTCCTGCTCCCTCCTATCCTCCCTAGCCTCCTCCTTCTCTCTCTCCGTTCCCTCCTATCCTCCCTAGCCTCCTCCTTCTCTCTCTCCGTTCCCTCCTATCCTCCCTAGCCTCCTCCTTCCCTCCCTCCGTTCCCTCCTATCCTCCCTAGCCTCCTCCTTCCCTCCCTCCGCTCCCTCCTATCCTCCCTAGCCTCCTCCTGCCCTCCCTCCTATCCTCCCTAGCCTCCTCCTGCCCTCCACCTCCTGTTCCTCTTCCTCCTCCTGCTCTCCTCCCACCTCGACTCCTTCTCTATACTCTTATATCTCTTCCTCTCTTCCTGCCCTCCTCCTCCTCCTCCTCCTCCTCCTCCTCCTTCCCTTCATACATAATTGCGATCCCGTACTTCTCTTTGCATGTGAAGGAGCGAGCCATCAGTAATGGGTTTTAACCAAAATACCAACAGTGGCAGGAATGAAGAGGGAAAGGAGAAAGAGAGAGAGAGAGAGAGGCAGATGGAGTGGGAGTGGAAACAGGACAAAGAGGCAGAGGGATGAATGAAACGAGCGCTTATTAGAGCTGGTAAAGAAAGATAAATTATTGAAAGAAAAAGAGAGAGAGAGAGAGAGAGAGAAAAAAGGATGGATTGAAAGAGTGCAGCGTTACAAGAGCCGACACAAAAAGATGGAGAGAGAAGAAGAGAGTTGGTCCTCTGTTGTAATGAGGTGCTGCTGCTTTGAACTGCCGAGAAGAATAAGAAGAGTCTCTCTTTCTCTCTCTCTCTCTCTCTCTCTCTCTTTCTCGCTCTCTCGCTCTCTCTCTCTCTCTCTCTCTCTCTCTCTCTCTCTCTCTCTCTCTCTATCTGGTTCTCTGTTTCTCAGCAAATTGATCAGATTGTTAGCTACCTCTTTACAGCTGCTACAGCTCTCTTTCTCTCTCTCTGTGTCTCTCTCTCCCTCTCTCTCTCTCTCTCCCTCTCTGTCTCTCTCTCTCTCTCTCTCTCTCTCCCTCTCTGTCTCTCTCTCTCTCTATCCCTCTTCACCTCTATCATCCATCTACAACTGACCTACTCTTTCTAATACTGTAGTGCTTAGAGAGAGTGCGGTTTTGCATCCTGATACTATTTGCCATTCAGCTCGTGTATATAAATGTGTGTGTGTGTTGGGTGTTGTTATGTGTGTGTGTGTGTGTGTGTGTGTGTGTGTGTGTGTGTGGGGGTGGTGTGTGTGTGGTGTGTGTGTGTGTGCTTGGCTACTTGATTTTGTAGGTCACTGAGGAATGATTATCTGCAATATGCACTCAAACCGAGAGTGTGTGTGTTTCCATCAAAATCTGTCGGCTTGGTTTGGATGTGTGTGGGTCGCACGCATAATGAGTAGGCCGCTGTGTGTGTGTGTGTGTGTGTGTGTGTGTGTGGTGTGTGTGTGTGTGTGTGTGTGTGTGTGTGTGTGTTGTCCAGATGGCCCTCTGCAGGCCCAATGCAGGTAGACTGTCCGGGTGTCAACACAGAGCCTTATTGGAGATGGCATGACACCACAAAGACAGTAGAGGACACATGCACACACACACACACACACACACACACACATGCCACAGGAGATACTCCTCTATTCTCCCTCCCTCTCTTCTTCTCCTTGCTCTATCCCTTCCTCCCCCGCTCCTTTTTTCCTCTGTATGAATGCAGATGTGTAGCGGCTTAAACAGCGTGTGTGTGTGTGTGTGTGTGTGTCTGGAGGGATGTACTTGTCGACAAACTCCACACTAAACCATCTTCTTCTCTTCTTCCTCCTCTTCTTCTTTTTTCTTCTTCCCCCCTCTGTCTCCTCCAGCTCCACACAGGGTGAAATCTTAGTCAAAATGTGTCCCATAGTGATACATTTTGCAGATATAAATGTATGTTCTCAGTAGCATCAGGCCTTGTGTGTGTGTGTGTGTGTGTGTGTGTGTGTGTGTGTGTGTGTGTGTGTGTGTGTGTGTGTGTGCATTAGTGTTCAGCTCATATGGGTTTTTGAAGACTGATACCTATGATTTTGTATTGAAACTGTCGATATTCAACATCTTTAAATTCAAATGTTTTCATGGCAATAAATGACAAGTATTCAGTGTTTTTCCCTGAATGTTGTTAGAAAAGCCTCTGAAGCAGCATTTAGCCTGTGATGGGACACTAAAACTCAGACTCACACTTAAATTTTTCGGGGGTTTAGCAGCTCTTTCTTTCAGGCAGGATGACTCACCTTACCTATTCAGTAGCAGGGAAACTCACTTACTGCCTAATGAAAACATAATTTACAAAACAATTCATGGAATAATGAAACGATAGAATAAAATGCGCAGAGAAAATAAAGTTTTATTGCAAGGGTTTACACGCTGCATGTGTGTGTGTGTATATGTGTGTGTGTGTGTGTGTGTGTGTGTGTGTGTGTGTGTGCATGCTAGCAGGCCAGCCGGTGCTGTCAGTGAGGGGGTTGCTGCTGTCACCATGCAGAGGAGGAGGAGGAGGAGGAGAGGGGCTCAGGGTGTCTGTTTTGAGGGAGGGTGGGGTGTGTGTGTGTGGGTGGGTGGGGGGGGGTGGAGGGGGTCGTTGCTATGGCGATGCCAGGCAGGGCAGGGCCATACGGTGCGCTGCGGAGTGCGGCAGGCAAGTAGGAGGCAGGCAGACAGAGAGACAGACAGGCAGGCAAGTAGGAGGCAGGCAGAGAGACAGACAGGCAGGCAAGTAGGAGGCAGGCAGGCAGAGAGACAGACAGGCAGGCAAGTAGGAGGCAGACAGAGAGACAGACAGGCAGGCAGGCAAGTAGGAGGCAGGCAGGCAGAGAGACAGACAGGCAGGCAGGCAAGTAGGAGGCAGGCAGAGAGACAGACAGGCAGGCAAGTAGGAGGCAGGCAGACAGAGAGACAGACAGGCAGGCAGGCAAGTAGGAGGCAGGCAGAGAGACAGACAGGCAGGCAAGTAGGAGGCAGGCAGGCAGAGAGACAGGGAGGGAGGCAGAGAGACAGGGAGGGAGGCAGACAGACAGGGAGGGAGGCAGACAGACAGGGAGGGAGGCAGGAGCTGGGAGGCAGCAAGCAGCTCGTGCCGTGTCTTAGCGGGATAATCCATTGTAATCCCACGCGGGGGAGTCACCCCCCTCCCCTCCCCTCACCCCCCACCCCTCCTTCTTTCTCTCCCACCCCCCCCCCCCCCCTCTCCCCCCTCTCTCTCGCCTCTCCATCCCTTGGGACAGGAGGAGGCAGAAGAGGAGGAGGAGGAGGATGAGGAAAGGGAGGGGGGGAGTGAAGGAATTAGCATCTGTTACCACTCTCGCTCAGGTTAGCTCCTCTGAGGTGGAGGAGGGAGGGGGGAGGGGGGAGGGGGGAGGAGGGAGGGGGGGGGAGAAAAGCCTCTAGCTGTCACTGCGTAGTGAAGCCGCAAATGAAAAACGACAGGGGACGACCCATTAGAGCTTCCACCCTCTCTCCCTCTCTCTCTCTCTCTCTCTCTCTCTCTCTCCATCCCTCCCTCTGCCTGCTCCTCTATACGTCCCTCTACCCTCTAACCCTCTAATCTGCACACTCCTCTACTTTCCTGTCTCTCTCTCTATCTTTCTCCTTTCCCCCTCTCTAAATCTCTCCATAGAGATTTTCCTCTCTCCTCTCTCTGTTCAATTCCGTTCCTTTCCCCTCTCTTTCTCCTCTCCCTCTTTCCTTTTGCTATCCTCTTTCTTTTCCTCTCCTTTCCCCTTTTGTTTCCTCTTTCTTCTCTCTTTCCTTCCTCCCTTCCATCTCTCATCTCCCACTTCTCTCTTCGTTCACTCCTCCTCCTCCCCTCTTCTTCTCTCATTTCCTTCTCCTGGTGTCTCTCTTTCACTTCTCTCCCTTTCTTTCTCCTCCTCCTCCTTCCCTTTCTCCTCCTTTTCGCCTTTATCCCTCCTTATGTATCTTGCCTTCTCTCTCTCCTCTGTCCTGCTCCCTTCCCCTCTTCAACCCTCTCCTTTCCTCTGCAGTCCTTCTGCTCTTCCTCCTATCTGTCCCCCTCCTCTTCCTCCTCCTCCTCCTCCTCCTCTGCAGTTCTCTCATCAACGCTCCAGCCTGCTAATGACACTGAAATCGATTCACTGCTCTTAATAGCCGACAGATAATTGTAGAAAATTTAAAAAGCACCACCGGTCATTTTATTCGCACCAAGCGAGGCCATATGGTGTGTGTGTGTGTGTGTGTGTGTGCGTGCGTGCGTGCATGTGTACATATGAATGTGTGTGTGTGTGTTTGTGTATAAGTGCATGTGTCCTTGTGTCTCAAATAGTGGCTTCTATACAGTCATCCATCCATTGGTGCTTTCTTCACTTATAAAACAGAACAAAAATGGCAAATTCCAACTGAAAACCTGTTTCTTTCAACAAAAAAACGATGCTTAGACCTTTTCTTCTGCTTTCTGATGACTGAAAAGAGAGCAAATCTCAAGAGTGGATGACTGCAGTGGAGAGGCACTTCTGTGTACAGGAGCATGTGTGTGTGAAACAAAGCTTTGAACAACCAGTCTACCTATTTAGAGATGAGATGATACTGTAAAGATGCCATGTGCCAGGATTTCTTGTTTATTATACTGCTGTGGAATGAGTTCAAACAGCAATAACAACACAACTCTCCTGTTGATCTGCCCTAACCTTTCACTTTGAGGTTCTCAGGTTCTTTATTCCCTGTCAAATGCAGGCAAAAAAAATGAATTTTGTAGGTGCTGCAGCTCCTAACTTCACTGTTAGTCTCCAGTCTGACATCGAGTGTCAAGGTTTTCACATCTTATAGAGCAAAACTAATATAACAGTTTATCCACGGATCCTTCAAAACTCTGAAAATGTCTTAAAATTATCTAGATTCAAGGCCTTAAGAAATATTAAAACATCTTAAATCCAGTTATTACAGGTCTTATTTTTTACCATGCAATGACAGATTTCTTTCCACTCTTATATTAATACAGAACAGAGTCAATCGTACAATCTGCACCCTGTCTGCTTTACTAAACACAGCTGGACTTCATGTCCCTTAACACTTCATTTCCTGTTCTTATTTTTCTTATTCTGCCCATTTATAGTTTCAGGACTTTCATTGGCTGTGTTTTATCTGAAATAGGCAGCTTTTGGCAGCTTTGTTTCTTTATTTTATTATTTCTTCTTTATTTCGGTCTTTAAATTGCTTACATGCAATTTCACGTAGCATTAAAAGGTCTTAAAAAGTCTTAAATGTGTCTTTCTGAAACAGCAGATACCCTGTATAAACTCATGTTCAAATGAAAAAAACCCAGCCACCTGTTTGTAAAGCTTCATGATGTGAATAACTAACTTTTCACTGGAATGTCACATACTGGCAATTACAGTGGAAAAAAAAGTAAAAATATAAATAGATTACATTTGAACTTTTTTCGGTTTAAAAACACATTCCACTCATACTAAAGACAGAGACACATAATTGACCGTAAAGACAGAAGGTTTCTCCAGGACACCGGCTAAATACAATGTAGTGTTTCTGCACAAAGAAGGTCAGGTCAATCTATTTTCCCAGGGGTCACTGCTGTGTCCTACAGGCTCCCGCTGGGACCATGTGACTTCATGACGCACACATGCATACATACACACACACACACACACACACATACATACATACATACACCCACATGAACACACACACACACAGAGGGAACAGCAGGGTCATATGATGCAGCCTGTGTGACAGAGACAGAATCATCAGACAAACCTTTCTATTCACACGCAGGCAGAACATGAGCGCACACACACACACACACACACACACACACACACACACAAGGTCACATTGTATATACTAGTGGATCGGAGGAAGAGTAACAACTTGCTTTTGCAGCAGCTAATCGGGATGCAGCCAAACAAAACCCCAGTGTATGAAATGTAGGCTGCAGACAATTTGCTTGTGTCTATTGAGTGAGACAGAGCGTGTGTCCTTGTGAGTGTGTTATTATGTGAGCATCTATGCTGCACTGCATGAAAACATATGCATTCATATATGTGTGTGTGTGTGTGTGTGTCTCCGTCTCCTTCGGTTGGCTTCATAGAGGAGAGAAAGAAAGAGTGGAGGAGGGAAGGAGAGTTTGATTGTGAAGAGGAGAAAGGACTCAAATGGAGAAAAATGGGAAAAGAGTTGAAGGGTTTGCTGAAACGATTAGTCTATTGACAGAAAATGATTCAATTATAATTTCTATATACACTATATCTATATATATATACTAAGTAAATATCAAAGTAAATCAAGTAATCAAGTAAAAATACCAAACATTTGCAAGATTTGCTGCGTTTCTCTGTTTTATATCATTATAAAATGAATACTTAAGGGGTTTTTTTGGGCTGCTGGTCAAGTATGAAATTCACATTGAGTTCTGGTAACTTGTGACGGTCATTAGTCATTATTTTTTAATTTTATAGACTAAATGATTAATCTTTTAATCAAAAAAAGAATCGATAGATTAATCGATAATGAAAGCAGTTGCAGTTGCAGCCCTAATCGGAGGGAGAAGACTGGAGGGAAAAGCGAGAGTTGTGCCAGTAGAGAGGAGAAACTACACAATTAGATAAAAAAGAGAGAACCAGAGAGGAGGAGTGAGAGGGAGGAGGCAGAGCGTTTCCTCCCCAGCAGGGAGTGTGTTTCTGGGTGTAAACGGGAACACACACCCCCACCCCCCCTCCTCCTCCTCCTCCCCCAGGCTACTGTTTACACGGCAAAGTGGGTCCGCCTTTATTTATTCACTGCATTAAAGAAACAATCTGCTTAATTAATACCAGGGTTTTTAATCTGCACACCCTATTTAAATAAATGTACAAGTGCCCCCACCATTACAATAGACACACTGATTTGCTGCACCCCCTCCCCCCCCCCATCCACAGCTGAAATATAGAATAGCTTGTTCCGATTTCTAAATCATATTGATTGGAATGTTTTCCTTCACTGCTGTTCAGGCTGGAGTTGAAGTCCGCTTACTTGATCTACGGCTCATTTTTTAATTAAAGGCTTGTTGCTCTGAACTTCACAGACTTATATCTTCTGTTCAATTAGAAATGACTGCAAAGGCTTTCTGTAGAGGTTGACTTAACATTACATCTGCCAATTTGGTGGATGCTTTTCTCCAAAGAGCCTTACAGTATCATTAGTGCGTCTCATCATCGTCATCATCTCAGTCTGGCTGCTTCCAGTGGGAATTGAACCCCCAACCCCGGCAGTGTTGGAGCTGCTCCACCCACTGAGCTGCACAGAAACATTTAGTGCTGGTGGATCACAGAAACCATTTATTTTAAATTATCTATTTTTATATGTTTACTGTGATTGCCAATGACGTCAAAAATCAATTCATTCAGTATTCTAAGGCAGTTTGGATAAAATAATCTAACAAATGGCAAATGTCAAAAGCCAGAATTGACATTGGGTATTGTGAAAAGGATGTAAAAGCTTGTAATACTATGTAGAAAATGAGTTTAATTCCAAAAAACGAATGAAAAACGTACAGTATTTGTCAAAAACTCGAATGCTTAAACATTTGCACTTTTTTCCATCCTTCTGTTGCAGTTGAACTAGTTTTTTGTGCATAGTTAGATGTTTGCATCTATTGTGGTGTAGAAACCCTTGGCGTGAATTCAGCTGGAATCTCCTTCATTTATTAGATATAGATGAAGCAGGGCTTCAGTGTTTGGCTCAGGGACACTTCAGCAGGACGGAGCAGCTGATACGGGGATTGAACCTGAGACCTTCTGGTTACAGAACAGTTTCTCTAACCACTAGGCAAGACTCTTGGACATAGCCGTAATTCATAATGAATGTTACAAACCATTCATAATGCAAGATGTCAAAAGTGCAAGTGAATTGAATCTAGGTTATAGATCTGCATAAAAACATTTAAAGGTGCACTAGACAAGATCTTTAATATGTAAAACTACGTACGTCTTATCAGCTTAAATCAGAAAGTAGGGCTGCAACAGAGAAGAGAGTCCCGTTCCCCACTGATGGAGATTTGCAGTGACGAGTCCAAACTTGAGAGTGAAATCCAAACAGCAGCAGAGAAAGCTGGACTCACCAACGTTAGATCTTTTCCTCTCTCATCTCTTTGGTTTCTTTGGTATTACGCAACACAGACCGGCCGGGTCGGTAAACATGAGCGAGCTGTGTGACATTCACTGACACCTCACTGCACAGGATTTCTGGGTATTGAAGTTCAGATTTTTGAAACTGTTACCTCTTGCTGCCATTTGTGGTCGCCAAGGTGCAAAGTGGCCCAGTGCAGCTTTAAGGAAAAACTGTCAGTGGAGGAAGAAGTACTGAGATCTTTTACTTCAGTAAAAGTAGCAATACAACAATGTAAAGATACTCCATTACAAGTAAAAGTCCTGCATTCAAAATCTTACTTAAGTAAAAGTACATAAGTATTGGCAGCAAAATGTACTTAGAGTATCAAAGTAAACTCATTATGCAAACTGTCCCCATTTAGAGAGTTATATTTTTCATAAATTATTGGAATATTAATACTGATTTATTGACATACATGTACATGTAAGCAGCATTTTAAAGTTGTCAACGTGAAGCTAATCTTAACAATTTAGCTATACTTTTGGGTAGTCTAATCTATAACAATGCTATTTTATAGTTATTTTATAAAGATGATCAAATGTTTTAAATATAAAATATTGATCTGAAAAGTAACTAGTAACTATAGCTGTGAAATAAATGTAATGGAGTAAAAAGTACAACATTTCCCTCTAAAATGTAGTGGAGTATAAGTACAAAGTAGCATAAAATGGAAATACTCAAGTACAATTTTGAGGTACTTGTACTTTACTTAAGTACAGTACTTGAGTAAATATACTTAGTTACATTCCACCACTGAAAACTGTTGATTTTTCACCTCCATTTTGTTGCTTGGTGCTTCCTGAGAGTTTTTCGTTGCGTCTTGTCACTTTATTACGCGCCTACCTGCAATTACCTGCAATTACTTACATGGATGTGGGCTTAGTCCACTGTTCGCACCTGTTGTTCCTCTTGTGCCGAGCATTAGCATAAAATGTAAATGTCACCGGGCTTATTGTTACCTTTAAACCCGAGTGTGTTGTTTCTCCCTTCATGTGAGCAGCTTAGAGAATTGAAAACACCTCGACTCGTGTGATTTACTGTGTGAAAGGCCCCACGCATCCGTCGCCCTGTGCGCCGCCACGAGAGAACAGCTTGACAGTAAATACAACTGTTCACAGGCTGTAAACAGTGACACTGCTGCAACAACTCTCTCTGCAGCATGTCACACACTGAAACACACACACACACACACACATAGAAACACACACACACACACACACCTATTCTTGGATGTAGTCACCCTGACACCCACATGCACCCACAAAAATACACACTCACATTTGTCTTCTCTGTCTCACTCACACTCGAACACACACACACACACACACACGCTGTCGGAGATGACTGTTGCCAGGTCAGCTGATGCAGCATCTTCTCCTTCTCCCTCTCTGACTCCCAGTGGATTGTGGGTAAAACAATGATTGACTGTCCAAGTCTCGGTCCACCTGCCCCGCTTCCCTCCGGGGGGACACAGGCTTTTAGGTGTGCGTGCGTGCGTGTATGTGTGTGTGTGTGTGTTTGCTTACCTGTGTGTTTGACTGACTACTCTCTGTGTGTGTGTGTGTGTGTGTGTGTGTGTCCTTGGCGTGGGAAGACCTTTCCCCTCCTAAACATGTTGGGTGTCTCCTGTGCCCTAGTGCCCCTCGGGCTGCAGCTAAACACTAAACACTGCCATGCATCACAGTCACTGCACCGCTACCCAGAGACTGCAGCAGAGTGTGTGTGTGTGTGTGTGTGTCTGTGTTCGTGTGTGTGTGTATGTGTGTGGGTGGGGGGTGGAAAGGATGGGAACGATAGCAGCAGGAGGGAGAGGAAGAAGAGAGGGAAGGAAGGAAGGAATGGAAAAGAAGGGGGAGGTGGAGGAGAGGAACTGCGGACGGAAGCGAAAGAAGAGATGGAAAAGACAAGAAAAGAAAAGGGAATCAAAGAGGAAAGGGAGGAGAGGAAGAAGGAGGGAGAGGTATTTGGAGAGGTTCGTCCTGCAGCTGAAACATCACAGGTTCGATCCCCACAGCAGTAGAACACTGAACCCTGCTTGGTCTCTCATTCAGTGTCTTTACATGCACATTAACTACTGGATCTCAACCTGATTAAAGCTATACTCAGACCAGTGGTTCTCAAAGTGGGGTCCGGGGACCCCCAGGGGTCCTTGAGGGGGTTCCAAGGGGTCCCCAGCAAAAAGGGGAATAATTTATTTTCTCTATAATTCCATCCATAAGTAACACAATGACAGAATGTATGACTATTTTGGTCATGGGTTTCATACACTTTCTGTAATAAAACATCTAAAAGCAAAAATCTCATCAGATGGGGGACCCTGGGACAAAATCTTATCAAATGGGGGTCCGTGGTCTAATTTGTGTCTTTAGGGGTCCTTGACGTGAAAAAGTTTGAGAACCACTGACTCAGACTATAGAAACGGTCAAGTAAAAGCCTTACGGGTCATTCCATGTCAACCCAAGGCGGCTCGAACTTTTGATTTTGATCATTTTTCTCCTGGTGGAAGACATAAATGATGAAGAAAGCCCAAATATTAAAGCTCACTGATCATTATTTACTGAGTTTCCCCCAATTTTTTAGAGTGAGGGTCAAAACGATAATTTTCGCCTGTGATTTGGAGCAGGTTTAGGGGTCTAAAAGCGACACTGAGAAAGGTAGCAGCTCCTACTTTTTCTTTTACAGAGAGACTTGGAGGTAGACTACAAGATTCTGGCAGTTTCAGCACTTGATTTCGTGATGTGTGCCTATGGCAGTAGCTGAAAAATGAAGAAAAAAAAACACCACGTGTTTTTTTAAGAGTTTAAATGTTAATCACTCCAAATCTATCAAAGATACCTCAATATCCTTTTACTTTCTGATTTAAAATAAAAATATCTTGGTGTCTATACATTTGCAAGGACCTGGGTGGTTTAATCTCTGAGATAATGGCTGAGAAATTCGGTTGATTTGACACGTAATGACTCTTACTCAAAGTATGAAAAGTGAAAATATGCATGCTTACTGTACAGGATTCCTTCATTCCTTATTTACCGCTCCAATGTAAACAAGTGACGTCTCCAGCTACACAGACAGGATTGTGAATAAGAACGCTTCTGTGAAGTTGCTCTGCCTTAAAACGTATTCCCACGGTGGCTTGGTTTTGAATTCATGTCACACTGGGAGGGTGGGAAAATCTGTGTGCATGTGTACCAGGATGCACATCATAAAAACAATGGGAATCAGACAAACATTTCACAGATTCCCCACTGAAAACCCTATTAGAAATGAAGGGATCTCAAAAATCCAGCGGGATTTATCTTAAATTCAAGCAGTAGTTATTGTTGCTCCTGAGATTGCTAGCTAATATGATAACTTATGTGTTGAAGTGACACTAGTTTCACATATTTGCCAGTCTTCCAGGTAGAGTTTCCCACTCCAAGTGTTCAAAATGGCCACCATGGGATAAGATAAATCAATGCAAAAAAGAATGAAGAAATAGAAAGAAAGCTGGAAAAAAAAAAATCCAATATTTTTGCATGCAGATAAGACAGGAGAGGAAGTGCTGGGAAAGCTGGTTCTGATGCCTCGGTTCCTTTTACATCATTAAATATTTCCATGTAAACTGGATTATTAGAGGAGTCGCGTTGCTTTGAACCGTGTAAACGATTTAATCAAAATATTGCCTCATGCCGATTCCTCCCTGTAATCGCAGTGAATATGTTCACATGCACACCAAAATACTGCAAGTCGCTCCGGACCGAAGCGTAAACGTGTAAAAATACATAAAGTCTCTTGCCATGAAAGAGCGCGTTGTGCAGCGCCCGCCTGGGAGACTGAAGGAATCTGTTATACTGTATATTTGCGTCATAACTCTTTCGAAATTTGGTGTCATGACTCTCATGTGGAGAAACTGATTTGCAAGAATAATAATATTTCATGCGCTGTTTTGCAAGCCGGGCCTTTAAAGTCCCTAATCCTTTAAACCAGAGTCTGAATCCTGACCGTATACAGAGGAGCAACTGTTTGTGTTCAGAAATGTTCCGTACACTGACATAGAGGGTTACTGTCTCTTTAAGAAGGGCTCGATGCCTTTTGTCTCTTTGAGATGTGGGAAAAGAGAGGAGGAAGAGAGGGAGAGGAGGAGGAGGAGAAGAGGAAGAGGGCAAGGGAGGTGGTAAAAGCAGAAGGGAGGAGGAGGAGGAGGAGGAGGGCAGGATACATTTTGTCTCTAGAATGTGGGAATGGAGAGGAAGAGGAGGAGGAGAAGGAGAGGGAGGGCACGATATATGTTTTCGTTCCTTTTAGAGCCGGGAAAGGAGGAAGAGAGGAAAAGAGGGAAGAGAGGTGGCAGAGAAGTGAACAAGGAGGGCTGGATACGTTTTTGGTTTCTGAGAGGTTGGGAAGGAAAGGAAAGGAAAGGAAAGGAAAGGAAAGAAGGAATTAAGGGAGTATGAGATAGAGAGAGACAGTGAGTAAAGGAAAATAAAAACAAACAAAAAAATCTATTTGCATATCAGCATACTAAATGCTCATCTTTTAGATATATTTACTGTATTTTCTATTATACTATACGCTCTATGGTATACTCTTCTATACTTAATATTGACTTTAATCCGGTCTCTATTTTACATATATTGTTGCTACTATTATTATTCTTATTATTGTAACAGTTTCTTTTAATTTTATTGGACTTTTTTTTATCATCATTATTAATGTTATCATGATTTATTACTACCAAAGCTTTGGCAGTATATATGGAATTGCACTACATTCCAATAAAGCTCACTGAATTGAATTGAAAACTGATGGAGAGAGAGAGAGAGAGAGAAGGAAAGAGAGAGAGAAAGAGAGAGAGAGAGAGAGGACCACTCCCTCTTTAGCAGGCATGGACGAGAGAATAGAGAGGGAAGCGAGCAGAGGAGTGCAGAGGTCCCACACTGTGCAGTCAGGGAAGGAAGGGAGGGAAGGCAGGAGGGAAGGAAGCGAAGGAGGGATGACGGGAGGGAGGATGGAGGGAAGGATGGAGGGAGGGAGGGAGGGAGGGAGGGAGGGGCAGTGACGGCGGTCTTGCTGCTGAGGGGGATTTGTGTTGAGCAGGCAGGAATTAGGTTGGCCTTCGCCTCCGCATGAATACTCCTTACACACTCATAAATACACACTGCCATGCTGCTCTCTCTCTCTCTCTCTCTCTCTCTCTCTCTCTCTCTCTCGCTCTCTCTCTCTCTCTCTCTCTCTCTCTCTCTCTCTCTCTCTCTGGCTCCCAGTGCTTCCCTCTCACTCACTGTTTCTGTTTCTATTTCCCACACTCTCTCTCTCTCCATCCTCTTTCTTTCTCTTTGTCTCTCTCTCTTGTTTCCTCCTTTTCTCTCTCCTCCCTTTCGTCTATTATTGGACCACCTCCTAACTCCTTCTTTCCCCCTCTCTCTCTCTCTCTCTCTCTCCCACGTGCCTGTCCCTTTGCCTCAGTCTCTCTCCACCCCTCCCTCTCCCCTCCCCCCATCTCAATCCCCTCTCTCTCTCTCTCTCTCTCTCATCCCTCCTCTCTCTCTCACCCCCCCCTCCCTCCATGAGCCATGACCCCCACCCCCCCTCCGCCCCCCACCCCCCTCCTGACCTCCTTCCTTCTGCCAGGCTATACCTCCCCCCTCTATACTGTATCACTCTCTCTCTCTATCCCTCTACCTTTATGCCTCCCTACCCATCTCTCTCTCTCTCTCTCTCTCTCTCTCTCTCTCTCTCTCTCTACATGCGGTGCCTCCCACTCTCCCACAGAATGACATAGTCGATACCATCCTCAGCCCTCTCTCTCTCTCTCTCTCTCTCTCTCTCTCTCTCTCTCTCTCTCTCTCTCTACCACCCTCCCTCTCTCCTCTCTAAAACCAAGTACTGCCCTTTTTTTCTCCTCTTGACTCAATTCAAATTCTCTCCATCCGCCTCCTCCTCTTCCTCTCTCCACCCGTTCACCGCCCTCATCCCTCTCTCTTCTCTCATATCATTTAAAATCGCTCTCTGACTCTCTCTCTCTCGGCTCATTCATCTGATCTCTCTGCTCTCTCTCCCTCTCTCTCTCTCTCTCTTTCGTTTTCTGTCTTGCTCTTTCTCGAATCAGCTGAAATCTCTCCGTTCACCTCTCTCTCTCTCTCTCTCTCTCTCTCTCTCTCTGTCTCCATCTGTCTCTCCACCTCTCTCTCTGTACATTTCAGTCTGGCACGATAATTGTTGTGCGTTTAAAAGCAGCAGTCGCAATTAAATAGTAAAAGGTAAATGGTGGCGGAAGAGGAAACTGCATGAATATCAATGATGGGTTGACGAAATTTGAAAAAATGTCTCTTTTCTCCATCCTCCATCCTCCATCCTCTCCTCTCTCTCTCTCTCTCTCTCTCTCTCTCTCTGTGGAGGCTTTGGAAATGCAGGAAAGCTGACCCCAATACTGCCCTCACTACACACACACACACACACACACACACACAGCCTCTGAGGCACGTGAGTTCCTCTCAGTCGGTCCTACTACTCCCAGGGTTATGCTTTTACATGCAGGCTGAGTGTGTGTGTGTGTGTGTGTGTGTGTGTGTGTGTGTGTGTGCCTCACTCCGCAGTAAGTGACCCTTCAGTACTTCCATGTCATGTGTTTGTGTGTGTGTGTGGTGTGTGTGTGTGGATATCTGTTTACTTGTGTCTCCTTGCTATTTACATGGTTGCCTATCTTCCCCTGTGTGTGTGTGTGTGTGTGTGTGTGTGTGTGTGTGTGTGTGTGTGTGTGTGAGGCTGTGCTACTGGCAGTCTATTCAAACGATGCAACCTATCTACCCACCAGCCAGGCAGACAACCATCCATCTCGCCTGCCAGCCAGCTTGGCACAAACCCATTCATTCCATGATCACTTATTTAGCAGGCTGTCTGTTTGATAGAGAGACACTGACACAGAGAGAGAGAGAGAGAGAGAGAGAGAGAGTTGGGGGGGGGGGGGGTTGTTCCTTTGATATTAGGTACTTAAGTATTTAATTCCGATAAAGCCCATTTGAGTTAAAATGAGGGTTGTTGAAGTTGCTTTGGCAAGAAGTTCTATTGTGTTTAATGGCAGCAGAGTCCATTTAAAGCTGCAATATGCAACTTTTTTTCTATTAACATAACAGTAAATAAGTAAATAGATAAATAGAATATATAATACATTATCAGTCTGTGTCTATCTGAGCCTGTGTGTTCCTACCTAATTCCCCCTGTTTGCCTGCAGTTGGCTTTTCAGTGATGTTGGGGATGTTTTGGGGCGTGTAACATTTCCTGTGGGCGTGGCTTATGGGCGTGGCTTATGGGCGTGGCTTATGGGCGTGGCCAGCAGCGAGCCGGTTGTGGCTACCAAGGTGAGGCTTAGAGCAGTGGTTCTCAACGTGGGGTCCGGGGACCACCAGGGGTCCTTGAGGGAGTTCTAGGGGGTCCCCAGAAAATTGATGAATTGTTAAATTCACCATTATCCGGGGCGGCTGTGGCTCAGGAGGTAGAGCGGGTCGTCCACTAATCATAAGGTCGGTGGTTCGATCCCCGGCTCCTCCAGTCCGCATGTCGAAGTGTCCTTGGGCAAGATACTGAACCCCAAATTGCTCCCGATGGTTGCGCCAGCACCCTGCGTGGTAGCTTGCCGCCATCGGTGTATGAATGTGTGTGTGAATGGGTGAATGTAGGCATTGTAAAGCGCTTTGGATAAAAGCGCTATATAAATGCAGTCCATTTACCATTTACCATTATTTCACTTACAATAACTTAACACAAGATCTTAGGTTCACTGTTATCTCTCTACCTACAACACAGATATTCATGGAATTCTGGACAAAATTATATCTAACAATAAAAAATATTCTCAGATTTGTGTCCAAGACAAAATATCTCATCAAATGGGGGTCCATGGCTCTAATGTGGACTGGAAATTAGGGGTCCTTGATATGAAAAAGGTTGAGAATCACTGGCTTAGAGCAACAGCAACAATGGAGGAAAACAGTAAGAAAGACCAGGTCAAAGACTTTTTTTTGCAGATTGTCTGCATTCGCCGTCTGCTTCTTCAACTCCTCTAGTGACTTGATGGATGCCGGTTTCAAGGCTAGATGCCGCTTCGAGCTCATCGGCATGAGTGACATGTATCGGGGTGGGAGCTTGACGAATGGAGGGAGAGGAGGAGGAGGGCGGGACTAACAACACACTTCCTGTCTCAAGGAGAAAAGTTGTTTATTGTAGCTTTAAACTGAAATTGAGAAAAAGAGACTATAAGAGACAGTGAGGGTGAGTGTTTGAACATAGTGGCGATGATGATGATGGTGAAGGAAAGGAGGGTTTAATGGGAAATATGTCCCTCTAATACTGTTGTGATGATGGAGGAGGAGAGGAGGAAGAGGCTGGCGGTGGTAGATGGAGAAAGTGTCGCTCCTGTGATGCTGTGATGATGATGATGATGATGATGAGGTTAAGGAAAGAGTAGAAGAAGAGGGAGGATGATTACAACGGTGTGTGTGTGTGTGTGTGTGTGTGTGTGTGTGTGTGTGTGTCTCATAATGCAGGGTGTTGACTGTGTTATTGCTGGCCGGCCTCCAGACTGGATGGTTTTAATCTAATAAACAGAAACACTCCTCTCTGCTCGACCCTTAACAAAGGCCTGTACAGCAGCTGCATGCAGCCTGTTCCTCTGAGGACTCACACTTCATTTCTCTCATAACCCAACACTGATTTTTTTTTTATGCTGTTGGGTGAGCTAATCAAGCAGAAATTACTTTGTTTTTTTAGGCTACCAAACTCCTCGCCTACAGTATTTGAGCTACGAGTAGCTACGAAGGCATTTGTCAGCAGTTTCTTCAGAATAATTTGAGGTTTCGTTTTTATCTTCCCACCAGCAGACAGTTTGGGAAATACTGCCTCCCCTCTTGTCACATTCATATCGCTCTCACAGCCTCATCAGCTGTAGGAAGACAGGAGCGATGTCTGAGTGATTCTGTTTTATTGCAACTAGGGGACAATTTGTGGGCGCCGTGAAGAAGGATAAGAGGCTTTCTATTTTTCTTCAAACTCATTCCAGATTTCTGTTTTTTTCCTTGCATTACGAAATAGATCTCCTCAGTAGCTTTTATTTGATACATATATGTAATTACACACCCTTCTGGCTCCAAGCCCTCGATATGACAGTTGTTAGTACAAATCATTATAAATCCTTTATTAAATAAAGCTATATCCATGCTCCAAGATGCTCAAAACTTACTGCATCCTACTTAGTTCAAGTATCTCATGGTGCTGGTATCTCAGGCTGCCTTAATATGCGTAGTGATAGAATATTGGATGTATATATGTAGATTCATATGTACAATCTGCTGTCTGTATGTATTGCATGTGGATAATGAATGTGAGGCCCTGTCTGAAAAATGCCGTCCCATGTCCATGAGTGTCAGTATCACAACGACAAAATCCTGTGCCTGACAGATCCTGATCTTGATTTTAGTCAAAATCTGACAACAGCCATTCACCTCCCACCATTCCCCTTGGTAAATATGAACAAATCGCCCTGAACATGCCACCCATAGCAGAGCTAATCAGCTATCTGCCCCATGCCCTCACACTGGAAAAGTAGATGTAGGCGCCCTCTGCTGGAGAGTCTTGGTACTGCCGTCTGTCTGGAGTTCTGTTAAAGTCAGCCTCAAACACTCCCCACCGCTGGACTGTGAATAGTTTTGGCTAATATTATTTAGTAGCAAATATTTTTCTTGGAGTAAAATCCAAATAATGGAAAGTTTAGAATGATTTAACCCATTAATGATTATGGTGTAATGTGTCTAAGTACCAGGCTTTGGCTCAGGGTGGTTGGTGCTGGAGCCAGGGTGTGAAGTGAATGCCAAGCTGCCAGATAAAAGCCTGTACAGTTTGGCTGTGGCTGGTAAGCTCCTCTACTCTACCAGGCAGTGTGGCAGGTGACCAGCCGTCCTTTAGAGGCTCTGTAAAAGGAGTTGGCTGAAACAGTGACGGTGCTGAGGAGGTTTAGAGGCTCTGTAAACGGAGTTGGCTGAAACAGTGACAGTGCTGAGGAGGTTTTGGACCCAACAGCTGACAAGCCCTTCAGCTCCGTCTCTGTCTGACTTCATGATGCTGAGATACAGTGTTTGTTGGTTTGTTAGATCTCAGTGAAACTACATGTTAAGCACTCTTGAATGTGAAGCATTAACAACCATTTTGAGCTGTTGCATATATTAACACCACTGTCTTTGGCATACCACAGTATACTAACCTCCTGACAGCCAATTAATCTTTATTCTTTATTTATATAAGTGGTGCAACAGTTACTGGCTTCTGTGAATGTGTGTAGCCCTTCCTTCACCTCCACCTACTACTACTGCTACTACTGCTACTACTACTACTGCTACTACTACTACTACTACTGCTACTGCTACTACTACTACTACTGCTACTACTACTACTACTGCCACTACTACTGCTACGACTACTACTGCTACTACTACTACTACTACTATTACTATTACGACTACTCCTACTACTCCTACTACTACTACTACTAATACTGCTGCTACTACTAATTCTCCCCCAGCCCGTTGTTGTAAATTAAATCCAGTTAAATAATTTGTAATAATATTTATCTAAGGTTATAAAAAATTTGATCTGTTGATCCTCACCTTGTGCCATGCACTAAAGTTGCGCTGGTTTATTTAGCACTCTAATAAAACCTGCTGTAAAACACTGCAGGTGCTGACAGTAAACCTTGGGAATGTTGATGATGCTGCTGATGATGTTTGTTCCAGAAATACAGTGTGTGTTTAAATCTATAGTATCTAAACCCCTCTCTCTCTCTCTCTCTCTCTCTCTCTCTCTCTCTCTCTCTCTCTCTCTCTCCCTCTCCCTCTCTCTTCAGATGACTCATCATCAGAGAGCGGCAGTGGTAACGGCCTGCCCGCCCTGACCCCTCCCTCCTCCGCTGTGACGGACAGCTCCATCGTCAGGGAGACGGAGGTCGTCAACGGCAACGGGGGCCCCGCCCCTCTGGACTTCAGCACGCCTACTTCCTCCTCCTCCTCGTCGGAGGACCAGCAGCCGGTGAACCTGAGCGACCCGCCCCCCCAGCGCCTGCCCCTCTCCTCCTCCCACCTGCCCGTCACCGTGTCGGCGGCCGCCGCGGCGCTACTGGGCGCGCTCCACCCCGACGCGCCCGAGGAGCTCCGCAGGAAGTACCCGCTGGCCGCCAAACCCCCGCTGGTGCCGCACCCTGCCCTGCCCCTGTCCCTGCCGCACACACACACACCTCACACGCATAACACACACACTCACAACACACACTCCCACACACACGCCGCCGAGCTGCGACTGGACCGCGACAGCAGGGACTATGGGGGCAAGGTGAGAGGACAAAGAAATACACACACACATACACACACATACACACACATACACACATTTATACACATATATACATTTACACACACTTGCATCAGGCAGTAATTTCAGGCCAGCCTGTAGTTTGCCAGGCTAGATGCTTCTTACAATGAGATTTAGTAAGAAGAAAGCTGATCTATCGTTTCCTCATCCTGTTCCACTCCAACCTTGAGCTAATTAAGACTAATTTGGTTGGTAAATAATTATGCAAACAGCAAATGAATGCAAACGGTGACAAATTAGCATCCAGTCCGTTCATCACCTGCAATCGTTTAATTCAAAAAGGGAACCAATCTGCTCCATCTGCCATCTTCATTGAAGGACCTTTCCATTTTGGTAAAGGACAAAGGCAATTCAGCTGAAGTCAGGTTTAGTGTAATATTAGTTGAGTGATATTATTAATGTATTAATGTACATTTATGTGTTGAAGAGATATGAATCCATGTAGGACATTGAGAAACAGAAAAGACAGAAACAGAGATTGAGAAAGACATTAAAGGAAAGGTAAAGGCGTTTTGATGGTGTTTTCCTTCTGTAATTTGATGAATTTCCGGTGGAAGCTGAATGTTGGGGCGGGACGTACAGCAGAGAGGTGCTGTTCAGAAGTGGGAGGGTTAGGCCAGAACAAACGAGCCCATTGATAGTGTAATTGGTGAAGCAATTCACTGTAAAATGCTTGAAAAAAAAAAAATCTTGAGCTGTCACAGATTCATCAAAATGAACAAATCCCAGCCACCAGAACACAGAGTTCAGGGGTGAACGCCCAAAAATGCACCAAGTCTCCTCCTCAAAAATCATGTCAAACTTACAAACTTTACCGCCACATCCATGCCGTCTTGTTCAGCACATCTTAAAGCGTAAAAGTTGTGTGTGTGTGTGTGTGTGTGTGTGGCGGTGGTTTGGAAACAGCAGCTACCAGGCGGTGGGACAATAAGAGGAGCGGGAGGTGAGAGGGAGGAGGCGCAGGTTCCTTCATACACACTCTTTGTTCCTGGATAGACAGCGTGCCGCGCTGAATAGCAGAGCCAAACAATACACACCGGCCTTGGACAGAACGCATTACCGCCAGACAATCTACCTGGCAGGCAGCGAGGCACTCACACACACACACACACACACACACACACAGACACACACACTCCCACACAGACACATGCACAAGCACACTCATTTTCTTTTTCTCACTCTTTCTCCTGCACACACACACACACACACAGAAACACATTCTCTCTCTCTCACACACACACACACAGAAGCACATACTTTTTCTCAGTCTTTCACACACACACACACACACACACACACACACAAGCATATGCACATGCACATTCTCTCACACACACATTGAGACACACACACTGTCTCTCTCTGTCTCACATTCTCTTTCTCACTCACACTCCAGCACGCACACCTTTTACACTCTCTCTCTCTCTCTCTCTCTCTCATTCTCTCTGTCTCTCTCACACACTCTCTCTCTCACTCTCTCTCTCACACACACACACACACACACACACACACAGTCTGCCAGGGTTTTGTGTGCGATGCTCCATTGTGCTTCCAGCCTTGCCGGGCCTTTTGTCAATCTTTTGGCTCTCCATACGTTCGCTTTGTCTCCGCCTGTTCTCTCTCTCCATTCCCTCTCCTCTTTCACTCCCTAACAGTCATTTCTCTCTTGTTTCCTCTTTTTCTTTTGCTGTCTGTGTGTGTGTGTGTGTGTGTGTGTGTGTGTGTTTTTATTCTGTCCTTTTGTCTGTGTATATGTCCTTGTAACATGTTCATCTCTGTGTGTGTATCTGTGCATTCACCCATTTGTTTGTCTTTATGTGCCTGTGTGTTTCCCCTTTTTCTGTTCATTTATATGTCTGCCTGTGTGTGTGTGTGTGTGTGTGTGTGTGTGTGTGTATTCTTGTATTTCTACACTATTGAGGACCAAATATTCTCACAAGGATAGAAAGAGTTACATCTACCACTTCTATTTTCCACTTACTATTTTAAGGTTAGGTGTAACAGTGTTAATGTAGTCAGTGAAGGTCCTTGAAATTATAGTAATACTAACATGTTTGTTTGTGTGTGTGTGTGTGTGTGTAGTCCCCCCAGTACAGCTCGGGTGGCAGCTACGACAGCGTGAAGATGGAGTTGTGCGCCGAGGACCTGACCACGGGTCGCCAGGGCAACCAGGTCGGCCCCGACGACGACGACGACGACCATGACGACCACGACGACAGCGACAAGATCAACGACACGGAGGGCGTCGACCCCGAGAGACTAAAGGCCTTCAACGTAAGTGTGCCGGAGACGGTGTGTGTTGGTGAAGACCTTCCACTCTGGACCAAATCCTGTGTCTCCCCTACGTCTGACTTCCTGTCGGCACCTTCCTGTCTTACACTTAAGAAAATAAAAGCTCTGTTAATATATCGTTTAGTCACGGAGATGGAGCCTCCGTGACATTCAGTGAATTGAATCTTATTGAAGTTTCTCATCAATATGCGCATCTCTTATCATCTCTTACTAGGACATACCTTTTTGCTGACACCACACTCACACACACACACACACACACACACACACACACACAAACACATTAGAAGGCAACCCAGAGAGTCAAGGTCTTTAACATACATGTGGGTCCACACACACATACATACATACACACTGACAAAAGAGGAGACAATCCCAAGAGACCAAAAACCCTCAACAGACATATGGAAGAAGACATATGGAAAAACACACACACACACACACACACACACACACGCACGCGCACACACACACACACACACACACACACACACGCACACACGTATATACATATAAAATAGTAATGATAACAGTAATAATAAACTTTATTTGTACTTTCAAAACAAATGCACAAAGGGCTTTAAATAGAATAGAATAGAATAGAATAAAAGAAAATAAAACAGAGAAAAACAAATACAAGATATCATTGAAATAAAACAAGCAAATAAAATAATAAGACGTAATAAAATTGACGCAATTGAAGCAAAACATTTACTTTAGACACACACACACTATGGTCTTGTCCTTTCCTTCAGAGGTGTGTGTGTCTGTGGATGAGACCAGATTGCACCCATCTCCAAGTGCACACACACACACACTCTAACCAGCTGTATGGTTTCCCTCCAGATGTTTGTGCGTCTGTTTGTGGATGAGAACCTGGATCGGATGGTGCCGATCTCCAAGCAGCCGAAGGAGAAGATCCAGGCCATCATCGAGTCCTGCAGCAGACAGTTCCCAGAGTTCCAGGAGCGCGCCCGCAAGCGCATCCGCACCTACCTCAAATCCTGCCGACGCATGAAGAAGAACGGCATGGAGGTACCTGCCCGATCTTATTGTTACTAGGAGTAGTAGTTGAAGCAGTAGTAATAGTAGTAGTAGTAGCAGTAGTGGTAGTATTAATAGCCGTAGTAGTAAGATCCTGCAAGGTAATGGGCCAAGGTATTTTAAGAATTATTTTATGCTCGTTAGGGACTCTCATGGCTATTCAACCAGAGGCAGGGCTACAGATATTGTGCCATGTAGATTTAAGACCGGTTCTGGGCAAAATACCTTTTTGTACATGGCAGCGGTAGAGTGGAATAGGCTTCCAGTAGAGATAAGATCAAGTCAGTCTTGTCATAGATTTAAATGTGAATGTGGGGAATGGTTATTTGACCAAAATGAAAGAATGACTTAGAAATGTATATGGGTGTAGGTATGTAGGTAAGTAGGAGTATATGTACGGTATGTATGTATGGTACAGGGTACCTGAGTCATCTGTGACTTGTTTTGCTATCTTTGTCTGCCTTGAAAGAGGAGTTATTTTTTTAACTTTATTGTGTTATCCTCTACATTTTTTTTAAATGAATATGAATTTGTATTTGTCACAGTGTGTGACATTTTATATATATTTGTTTTTGATATGTCAAATACATCAAATCAAGTCAAATCAAAATCAAGGGATGTTCCTAACGACTAATGTCCCTGTCGATTAAACGAAAATTTAAATTTAGACTAGTCGACTAGTTTAAAAGTAAGAAAACACTCAGAAAACAGTCAAAATTGAGCACAATTTAATCTATAAGGTTAAAACGTCCGTATTTTTTATAACCTTAGATAAATATTATAACAAATTATTTAACTTTATTTAATTTACAACAACGGGCTGGGGGAGTATTAGTAGTAGTAGAAGTAGTAGTAGTAGTAGTAGTAGTGGTAGTAGTACTGTAGTAGTAGCAATACTAGTTGTAGCAGTAGTGGTAGTAATAGCTATAGTAGTAGTAGTAGTAGTAGTAGCAGTAGTAGTACTGTAGTAGTAGCAATACTAGTTGTAGCAGTAGTGGTAGTATTAGCTATAGTAGTAGTAGTAGTAGTAGTAGCAGTAGTATTAATAGCAGTAGCAGTAGTAATAGCAGTAGTAGTATTAATAGCAGTAGTAATAGTAGCACTAGTGGTAGTATTAATACCAGTAGCAGCAGCAGCACTAGTTGTATTGTAACTATAATAATTTATGAATGTGGTATAATTCATATTCCTAGTAGTTTTACTGAGTTTTACTGAAACTGAGCTTAAACAGACAGAATCCAACATAAACAGGACTAAGACTGCTGGTATCACTGTTTCCCAGATATCTTGTTTACGTTTCTCATAAGTGGGATTAGAGTTTATCCAACTTATTGGACGTCTACACACACTCATTCAAGCTGGGGATGTTTGATTATCCCAGACAACAGTGGCGTGTTGGTGTGCATGTAAACACACTCTCTGTCTACATCTAGAGCGGTGCTGCTATAAGCAGTGAGACATCGTTCACATCGTGTTGGATTTACCGTAAATACTGGGAATGCTGCCGAGTGGGAAAAAGCTTTCACATCGGACTCCTAGTGATAATTACAAGTAGGATATGTGGGGATGTTTTTGTGTTTTTGTATGCTCACATATCTCACACTTGGCATCATAAAGTGAGTCAACACAGCTGGCAAACATGGTAGCTAATCCACTCATGTTGGCAGTCCAAGGGAATAAAAATCTAAATTATCTTTGATTCACACCAACACAATCAACTGTAGTGGCCAAAAAGCAAGTCATATCTACTGCAGTTTGTTTACAGTTGGTTTTAAGTTCATAAATAAAAAGGATTTTGGATGTGGGCGTTCCAACAAGTTAAACGTGAACACTTCCAAGCTGTAGCAACAAGGAGTCATCCTGTCCAACTTTGGTGTGATGTGAGCGCAGCATTAGGGACAGCATGGAGAAATTGGCTCAATTCAGTCTGTGTGTCGAGGCGCTGAAAAGACTCGTCACCATAAGTTGAGACCGTGACAGAAATCATCTGGTACTCGCACTCAGAGGCTTTTAGGCTTGACAGCCATGTTGCTCTCCATCCTCAGTACAGATACTGTGGCAGTAAAACCTGAAGGGGCTTTCTGTCTTCACTGTGATTATGGGAATGATGGTGCTACAGTTCATAAGGTATAGATCCTTGTCGCAGTCTTATAGAGTATTTTTGCTGTTACACAACCATCACTAACAAAAGCTTGCTTCAAAGTAGCGTACATAAATCAGAGTCACAGAAAAAAGGAAAAAAGATCGATAACTAGCTCTCTGGTTACCTCCAGACTTTGGCATAGCAACCAATTCCATTCTTAATGTGGGGATTTCATCAACACAGTTGGAACACATTTT
The DNA here is from genome assembly GCF_046629955.1 of Centroberyx affinis. NCBI lineage: Eukaryota > Metazoa > Chordata > Actinopteri > Beryciformes > Berycidae > Centroberyx > Centroberyx affinis. The sequence goes on from NW_027280357.1 coordinate 87,271, forward strand.
TGACCAATCAGATGTCTTGGCTGTATAACTGAGCATAAATTATAATCCATTGCATTACACGGCATATTCTTGCTCTTTAAAATCATCTTTTTTTTTTACATTTTAGATAATTTTTATACATCTTAGATCATTTTATTATTATTGTACTTTTTCTACCTTACCTATGTATATACTATTTATGCTTTTACCTTGAGCTGGAGCACAGCAACAGAGAATTTCATTGTACTGTGTACTTGTACCTGTGCATATGACAAATAGAACTTGAACTTAATCAGTCAGGATCAAACAGTATTTTTTCCATTGTCCTGTTCCTCCTTATAGCCCTCCGTCATCCACATTCATTTCATTGACTTTGTATAGAAGGACTAGTAGTAGTAGTTCAGCACTTCAGTGGTTCTCAACGTGGGGTCCGGGGACCACCAGGTCTTTGAGGGGGTTCCAGGGGTCCCCAGCAATTTGATGAATTGTTCTTCAGCATTATTTCATTTACAAGAAGTTAACATAGTTAGAGAATGTAGAAGAATGACTGTTTTGATCATAGTTTCTCTGTTATCTTTCTACCTACAACACAGATAGTCATGGGATTCTGGACAAAATCATAACTGACAATAACAATATTCTCAGATTTGGGTCCGAGAGACAAAATCTCATCGAATGGGGGTCTGTGGCTCTAATGTGGACTAAATTAGCTGTCCTTGATATGAAAAAGGTTGAGAACCACTGCAGTACTTTATTGTCACATTAAGAGTTTGCCTCAGAAATAGAGTGCATCACAGAACATAATACACAAAAAAGACAAGACATCAATCGCAAAGGAAGCATAAAACAAAAACAAAAACCTCCTTCAGTATCCCATAACAGAATGGGAAAGTGCATACACTCAAGTGCATAAAAACTTTATGCGTTTCTGCTGACCCAAGCAATCTAACTGATCAATGATGTGTTCAAACAGTGCCGATAATTCCCATAATGCACAGCTAGCTAGCCATGCTTTATTTGTTGTTCTGTCAGCTTGTGGAAGCAGGGAGCGAGTTGACTTGTCTTTCTTGTTTTCTCCTGGTTTTTATTCTTATGCATGGGCACCACTTTGAACAGAACTTTCCAGTCAGCACACATGCATTTGGAAGTGATGGATAAAAGCTGTAATACCCTTAAGAGTGTTCTCTACTGTGATTATGGGAACTTTGATGCATCACAGTAAAAAAACACACTCTTGGGAACTTTAAGCAAATTCCTCACAGGGCACTTTAGAGAGAAACAAACAACATAAATGCGGATAGAAAACAAGAGAGAACAAACACATCACAGTTTCAAGATGCGTGGCCAGAGCTTGTGTGTGTGTGTGTGTGTGTGTGTGTGTGTGTGTGTGTGTGTGTGTGTGTGTGTGCATACATATAAGTGGGTATGAGAGTGAGGGTTAGGGGTTTTTTTTTTTAGAGCAAAATGACTTCTATTTCTGCAATTTCCTTTGCTCAGATGATTTTGAAAGACTTGAGTGTTTGTGTGTTTCAGGAAAATCTGACTTTTTCCGTAAAGCCCGGTCAAAACATAGCAAAGCATTGTTTCTTTTTACGATGCTTGATTGTTTTGGGAATCTGTTAAACACAAACTGCAGCATGATGTTGACCCTAATCCATAAGAATGAAGTAAAAATCCATCAATCATCATAGTATTCTGGAATAATCTTCCCGCTACTGTTAGAGCTGCAAACTCAGGTTTTAAACAGCGTCTTAAAACCCATGTTCTTACATTGATTTTATTGTTTTTATCTTCTTTTAACAAATTGATGTGGCCTTTTTTGTGAAGCACTTTGTAACTCTTAGTTTCAAAAGGTGCCGTATAAATAAAGTCTTACTTACTTATTTCATCGCAGGGGTTTATTAGCAGTGATGTGCAGTAGTGGTAATTAAAAAGGGTCTACACATTTGCTGTTTTGTCCCCCTGAAAAGACCCCATCCCCATATAACTTCCATCAGTTGGACACTAGTTATTTTTATTTATGCTACAAATTTACTCAAAGAGGTGGGTAAACTGAATTTAGGTGGGTTTTACATCGCTGCTTATTAGTCTCTTATCAGCAGCCAATCAATTAGCCCAAATTGTGTGATATATTTATGTAACACTACCCATAAATCTGTATCCTATAAGCTGAAAATCATTTAATAATCTTTCTAGTCACCTACCTTCCTCCACCTACAGTCTCTCTCAGCTTTTCAATCTTAGACCTGCACGAGTTTAGGTGAGGTTTTAGTATAGTGTGTGTGAGTGTGTGTGTGAGTGTGTGTGTGTGTGTGTGTGTGTGTGTGTGAGAGAGAGAGAGAGAGAGAGAGAGAGAGCAGTGTTATGGCAGTCTGGTTGAACACAGACTAAATGACGGAGCAGCAGCGGAGCTCAAAGGCCTCTGAAGCCTCTCTCTCTCTCTCTCTCTCTCTCTCTCTCTCTCTCTCTTTCTTTCTCTCCCTCTCTCTCTCTCTGAAGGAAACACTAACCTTTCTCCCTGCTTTGACGTGCCGCTGTGTCACGACGGTACAGTTGTCGTTCTTATTAAAGTCTTCCTCTTCTCTCCTCTGTGCAGTAGTGCTGCACTGTAGTTCAAACCCCCAGAGGGATTGTTCAAAAGTCTCTTTTTTTTTGTTGCTGAATTTTGAGCTTTCAGGAGGCACAAAAAACGGTCTGGCAGCGCTGTTTGAGAGAAATTCTTGTGTTACACTTTGTCTATTCAGTTCTACTTGAACTGCCATGGACACTGTAGTGCTGTATCTGCAGGATGGGGAAGTGTAGCAGCTGATAATATAATAAGTGCAGGTAATACGTTGTAAAAATGTAATAAAATGTCCCTCTAAATGGGTTGAAACAACACACTCTACTCAATTTACTTCAGTTTAGCAACGTGACTGGGTGCTGAATCCCTCAATATAAGAACTAATAAAGATTACAGGACAGCACTCCCTTATGTATATTTATATATTATTATTTTATTTATTTGCCGCACAGACTTTTCCAAACAGACGCCCACAGAACTAACTGACTAACTAACATTTCCCAGCTTCCAAGTACTGATAACACCAACATCTCATGTAACCAGCAGGATATGTTAAGTAATACAGATCAGCATACAATGCATAAAGTTCAAAATTATCAAATTTGTGACTCAAGTTGTAAGTCACAGTGACTCTGAGTAATAAGTTGTTAAAATGTAATTAAAATTAAATTAAACGTGATAATGTAATCAATTGCTGGATAGTGTAATATCATCACATTATTACATTAACTGGTGTTAATTAGTTATTTTACATAAGGGATGTAACATATCGCTGTTGCCACGTGACAACCTTGTAACTTGTGCTTGTGATTTTCTCTTTATTGGATGACATGCTCCTCCATGGGTTGAGAAAATTCAACATCTTGAGTTTATGAAACCCTTTCCGAACCTGTTGGATATTGTTAAAACTATATTGTCATCAAGCTAAAAACTTCTCTTAGCTCAACTTGTCTAAACTTTTCTTAGTTTTTGAATGTTGACATTCTGCAGATGCAAGGTTTTCACCCGACAGCAACGATATTTCTAACTGATGATGTAATAATATTGGTTTATAATATAATGGGAAAAATGGAAATGAAGTAATAATTACCAGTTAATGTAATAATCTGATCTAATATCTTACATTAACAGGTTTTGTTTCATTTTCAGCCCATTTAGAGGGATATTTTACTACATCATCAGCTGCTACAGGACTAGTAGTATGGTAAACTGTACTGACACAGGACAGAGGCAGGGTGGGTTAGTGTCACCAAGACTGTGACTGTAGCACTAACGCAGGAGAGGTGTATGATGGGAACTTCAGCCATGTCGGCCGCTGTACATCATGATGCTGTGTGTGGAATCTGCCTCTCGCTGAATATAATGATGAACCGGTCAAGTGAATGTCTCTGCTGCCCCCCTGTGGTGCAGCTGGACTTTACACTGTGAGGCGATGGACAGGTTTAGTACAGCAACAGGATCTGAGCAGTGACAGTGAGCATCCAAAGTACGTTCACCAAAGTCTCCATAATCACAGTAAAGGATGTCGTTAAAGGTTTTATAGCTTCAAAAGCATATACTGACTGAAAACTTTCCATCAAAGTAGAATACATACATAAGAATAAAAAAAAACTAAAGAAAAAAGAAAAAAAGAAGGACCCTTAATTTTTACTCCCTGGTTAGCTCAAGACTTGGCATAGCAACCAGCAAATTTTAACTGGAATTATAATCTCTACCTTGTACAGCTCAGAATTAAAAATAGAAACTGATTATCAGTTGATAGCTATTTATTTTTATTTCCACTCGAAGAACATCTTTCTCTCTGTGTGAGCCAGCATCACAATTATTTTCTTTACAGATTTATCTTATTCTACACGCAAAAGCTGTGGATATTTATGAATATTAAGTCAGTAAAATCAGTAAAGTCAGTAAAATCTAGACTATTATCAGATGAGGATATTGGTGTGATGGTATATCTGTCCCTCCCTGATAAGCAAACCATCACTTCTCTCTACCTACCATATAACTATAAGTCCTATAATGTAAAGGGACTTGTCCCACTCCCCCTCGCCAGCTCTGTAGAACCATGATTTAATCCTGTCCATGTTCCTGTCCTCTGCAGACTCGTCCCACTCCGCCTCACCTCACCTCGGCCATGGCTGAGAACATCCTGGCTGCCGCCTGCGAGAGCGAATCACGCAAAGCCGCCAAGAGGATGCGCCTCGAAGCCTATCACGTAAGTGTGTGTGCAGTTCATATGTGTGAGTATGAGTAACGTGTGTGTGAGAGTGATTCATATGTAAATAAAAGGTTTCCAGGCTGCTCTCTCTCTCTTTCTCTCTCTCTCTCTCTCTCTCTCTCTCTCTCTCTCTCTCTCCTCCCTCCCTCTCTCTCTCTCTCTCTCTCTCTCTCTCTCTCTCTCTCTCTCTCTCTCTCCCTCCCTCCCTCCCTCCCTCTCTCTCTCTCTCGCTCCCTCCCTCTCTCTCTCTGTGTGGGCAAGTTGCTGGTCAGATGGTTCTTGGCAGATTCAGTTATTGAATCAAAGCTGCTGAGCGTCGACCGTCTGCACATCAGAGAGAAAGCAGGAGTATGGGACTGAACACACTCTCTCTCTCTGCTGCCTACCTGCAGATTGGAGTTTTAGTTCTACAAATAATCTGATTGGTTGAGTTAAACTTCAGTGGGCGGAGCCAAAGAACCACAGATCTTCTGGCTAAGTAATGTTAGACTGAAGCCCAGTGAAAGACAAGAGGTAAGAGAGGAGGAAGCCAGTATTATGAAGCCTAGCGCTCTGCTGCTAACTGAAAAAATACAATCTGTCCATACTAAGTTGTCTAGGTTAGCTAGTTAGCTAGCTGACCTTCAAGTTCAAACTAGCTATACTAGCCTATTCTATCTAGGTAAGCTAGTTAGCTAGCTGCTGACCTTCAACATCATGAATGTAAATGGTCATTAATGAATGAAAAGAAATCATTGCCATTTATATTTTTTATTGATATTTTGACCAGAGTTCCTTCTTTGCCATTCAAGTTTGGCACTTAACTAACTTAAGCTAGCTCTGAAAAACTGTTTCTTTGGCTCCGCCCACTGAGGATTAACTCAACCAATCAGATCGTTTCGGCCTCCAGAGCAGCTCTGCCTCTGAGAAATATTTGTAGGACTAAAGCTCCAGTCTGCTTCCTGCCTCCCCCTCCTTTCTCTCTCTGTCTGTCTGTCTGTCATCTTGCAGCACTCTCTACTGTGACATTTTCTCTATATTTTCATATCCCATTTATTATCTCACTCTCTCACACCTCTGTCTATCACACATCCGTCTCTCTCCACCCCACCATTACCCTGTATTATATTTTCCCTCAATGTTGTCAGGCTATTTTCTCTCTCTCTCTCTCTCTCTCTCTCTCTCTCTCTCTCTCTCTCTCTCTCTCTCCCTCCCTCCCTCTCGCTTCATCTATTGCTTTCTCTATCTATGATGATATGAAGGCTTTCACTCCAACATGCTATATATATATCCATTTCGAGAAAAAAAATGTTGAAAAAAATCACAGTTAATGGAATTCTGTTTCCTGTCAATTCAGTTCCAATTGAATTGGAATTTAGCATGCATTCTCAGTTCAGCGTTGCATTTTGAAATGTATTGAAACGGGTCACTTCCACCCCCCCCCCCACCCCCCCCCCCCCCCCCTCAGGATGATCAGATCTCCCTGGACAAGCCCTCCAGCGGTGGGGGGGGCTGAGGGAGCCGGCGTCCCTGGCCCACTCTGCCTACTCCCTGGCCGCCTCCGCCTTCTCCTCCCAGGACGCCCAGCTCTACATCAACGGAGCCGGCCTCAGCTACGGTTACCGTGGATACGCGGGCCTGGGCGCTGCCATGCAACACCCCGTTTCCCTGACGACCGGCGCTGCCTCTCAGAGCAACGGTGAGGAGAGAGGGAGACAGATAGGGGGAAAAAAAAAAAAGGTTTTTATATGGGAGAGAGAGAGAAACAGAGAGAGAGAGAGGAAACAAGTAGTGAGCGGGGGAATAAAAGAGGAAGCAGGTGGTTAGGAGGGAAGGGCGGAAGGAAATGAGAGAAAGGAGAGATCAGAGGAGGGAAGGAGATGAGAAACAGCGTGAGCGGGTAATTGGGGGATCAAAGGAGATGGAGAATGAGCAACAGAGGAAGAGAGAGAGAGAGTGAAAGGAGAGAGAGTGTGAAGAGGCTGGACAGGCTTTAGGTGAGAACGTGTCAGAACATAGAGAGTGTGAGTCTGTATTCTGTCACTTTGAACCGACTGACCTTTCTGTCCTTCTCTCCCTCACTTCTTCCATCTATACCTCCTTCTCCCTACCTGCCTCCTCCCCTTTTCCCTTTCCCCCTCTCTTTTCCCTCCATCTCTCCATCCACCCTTTCACTTTCTGTGTCCTCCCTCCCCTCCATGCATTCATCTCCTCTCCCTACTTTATCCATCCTCTTCTTCATCCCTCCTTCCCTCACACCTCTCTCCCCTTTCTCCATTCTATCCCTCTTTCCCTCTTTCTCCCTCCTTCCCTCACACCTCTCTCCCTTTCTCCATTCTATCCCTCTTTCCCTCTTTCTCCCTCCTTCCCTCACACCTCTCTCCCTTTCTCCATTCTATCCCTCTTTCCCTCTTTCTCCCTCCTTCCCTCACACCTCTCTCCCTTTCTCCATTCTTTCCCTCTTTCTCCCTCCTTCCCTCACACATCTCTCCCTTTCTCCATTCTATCCCTCTTTCCCCCTTTCTCCCTCCTTCCCTCACACCTCTCTCCCTTTCTCCATTCTATCCCTCTTTCCCTCTTTCTCCCTCCTTCCCTCACACCTCTCTCCCTTTCTCCATTCTATCCCTCTTTCCCTCTTTCTCCCTCCTTCCCTCACACCTCTCTCCCTTTCTCCATTCTATCCCTCTTTCCCTCTTTCTCCCTCCTTCCCTCACACCTCTCTCCCTTTCTCCATTCTATCCCTCTTTCCCTCTTTCTCCCTCCTTCCCTCACACCTCCCTCCCTTTCTCCATTCTATCCCTCTTTCCCTCTTTCTCCCTCCTTCCCTCACACCTCTCTCCCTTTCTCCATTCTTTCCCTCTTTCTCCCTCCTTCCCTCACACCTCTCTCCCTTTCTCCATTCTATCCCTCTTTCCCTCTTTCTCCCTCCTTCCCTCACACCTCTCTCCCTTTCTCCATTCTATCCCTCTTTCCCTCTTTCTCCCTCCTTCCCTCACACCTCTCTCCCTTTCTCCATTCTATCCCTCTTTCTCCCTCCTTCCCTCACACCTCTCTCCCTTTCTCCATTCTATCCCTCTTTCCCTCTTTCTCCCTCCTTCCCTCACACCTCTCTCCCTTTCTCCATTCTATCCCTCTTTCCCTCTTTCTCCCTTCGTCTTCCATCCATCCATCCATCCATCTATCCATCCATCATCCCTCCATCCCTCCCTTCAGGCCCCACAGACCTCAGCATGAAATCTCTTGCCTCCACCAACAACAATAACTCCTCCTCCTCCTCCTCCTCCGCCTCAGCCAACCACAGCCTGGGTGGGCGGGGCAGCGGCGGCGGCGGAGGGGGCGGGGCCTCGACCCAGCTCAGCCAACCGGAGATCACGGCCGTGCGCCAGCTGATCGCCGGCTACCGGGAGTCGGCCGCCTTCCTGCTTCGCTCGGCGGACGAGTTGGAAAACCTCATCCTGCAGCAGAACTGATTTGTGGGGGGGGGAAATGTTGTGTGGTGGGGGGGGGGCGGGGGAAACACACACATACACACTCACACACACACACACACATATACACTTCCCCTGTGTTTTGTTTTGTGTCCGCATCCCCCCCCCCGTCTCTCCCTCCTGTCTCTCCTTACTGACGTTGAATACGATGCTCCCCTCCTTAAATTGGGATTTGTCCGTGTGTCGCTCTCCTCGTCCGCTCTTTCTTTGGAAACCGTCGCTTTTTGTCTTTCCTTTTCCTTTTCTCATCGCGGAGAGGAAGTGGGGAAACTGGGAGAGAGCGAGGGCGACCAATCAGACCCCCCCCCCCCCCACCCCCACCCCAAAACAATCCCCCACAATCCCCCCACAACCTCAACCCATCGTTTTCGCCATAGGAGGAGGAGGAAAAAATTTTGAGAGAGAATTGGAAAAAAGAAGAAAGAGCACTCGGACTCTGAAGAGGCATTTATTCTCTTCTTCTCTTCCTCTCTCTCTCTCTCCTTCTCTGGAAGCACCTCACAATCAGCGCTACACTCTGAGCCAAGGAGTGTGGAGGAGAGGAGGAGGAGAGGAGGGAGGAGGAAGAGAGGAGGAAACAAGGACTCAGTGGGGATAAAAGGAGGCGGAGAGGAGGAGTGAAGAAGCCTGCAGGGTGTTGAATCTGCTGCTGCTGTGGTTTCAGAAGAAAAAAAAAAATAATACAGACTTCGCCCCCTTGTGGGTGGAAGAGTGAAATGGACGTTTTTGAGTTTCCCCCCAGGAACTCCAACTCTGGGAGTTCTGATTGACGGGTGCCCCGGCCAATGCCGTCCTATTATCATAACAATTAAAAAAAAAAAAATTTAATGACTCCCTGAATTAGTACTACTAAAGCTGTTTGTTAAATGACGAGTGCTTTTGATCGAAGATTTAATTTGTTCTCTTTTGGGAGTTCAGTGAGCGTTTTTTGTTTTTGTTTTACTCTTCCCAAGTGACTGAAAAGAAAAGCGGTTTGACTTATCTTAAAAGATAGCACTAACTACGGAAAAGACACTTGGTCCCACTTTGAGCTGGGAGGGGCTTAAGGATGAAAACTGGAAAAGAAAAGAGAAAATGGAGTTGTTTTGGTTAAAAAAAAAAAAAAAGAGGAGAGATAACTTTTTTTGTGCTCGCTTGTATATAAGCTCTCTGTGTCCTATAGCACTTTTCCCTCACCTGAACGACTCACCCGAAACCTCACCCTGTACCCCCCCCCCCATCCCCCCTCCCCCACCCCCACCCCCCTCCTTTTACCCAGGGAGCAACTTGCTACTTATGCATCCAAGACGCCATGTTGACCACCAGGAAATACCTCAGATCAGATCTGCCAATTCCATTTTCAGTTCCTCAAATACACACACACATATACATGCACACACACACACACACACACACACACATGCACACACTCTCCAAGTGAATGGTGACATTCCCACCAGAAGCCAGTTTACTTCTAGTACCACCTGATGTCTTCAAGGTTTTTATCGAAACAAAAAAAAAGAAAAAGAAAAACACTGCGCAAAGACCTGTAATGTCAAAAATGATAAAGCATTTCAAGGACTGATGTTGTAAAACTTGAGAGTTTTCAAACACTGAAATCTTTAAACTATTGTTTTTTCGTTTGTGCGGGTTCGTTTGTGTGCTGCTGTATATAATCAGTTCATCTTGAAGACTTGAGGAGAAATCAGATGTTGGAAGGACTGGGGGGCTGACAGAAGTGACTTTCTGCGGGAGGTGACTTTTCTCCTTTCTCCTTAAAGGGGGGGGGGGGCAGCTAAATGTTCATAACTGGTGGCAATTTTACCTCCCGCTTCTAATTTTTACAAGTGTAGTTGTAATGCCAACAAAACCTCTGCATCATTCTGTTTAACGCCCCACCCCTCTCTTTCTCTCTCTCTCTCTCTCTGGGATGGGGTCCTCTACAATCCTCTCTCTCTCTCTCTCTCTCCCCTCCCTCCATTCCCTCTCTCCTCCTCCTCCTCCCCCTCCTCCTCCTCCTCCTCTCTCCACTGGACCTACACCTCTTTTTTGTGGACCTAAACCTCCTCCTCTTCCTCCTCTCCTCCCTGTCCAGTCCAGCTTTCAGAGGAAGGGGGGGGGGGAACTTGCTCTGTCTTACTGTGTTTTTGTCTGTTAGACTCTTTGAGATGGCCATTACTATTGTTATTCTTATTATTATTATTACTACTAGGATTATAATGATGAACTTTCATGTTGCTGCTGCTATACAAAAAAAAAAACCGGACCTTCTGCCATAGACCTGAAACCTCAACAACGCCGGGCTCCAGCCAGCCACAAAGCCCTGTGAAATCCCCGCCGACCGACCGAAAGCAAACGAAGCAAAAACAACACAGAGAGACGGACTTCTTAACGAGAGACCTTTGAACTTTAACAGTAACAGTCTAACTCTTTTAGCAAACACACGCGTAACCATCGTCCATTCCAGATATCTGTCTCTTCCTCTCAGTCCGGTTGGTTGTTGATCTCTTTGTTCTTGCTTCATATAGGGCTGTGTTCCTTCTTTGGTTTTTTGTTTTTGTTTTCTTTCTTTCTTACGGTGACTCTTTCTTTCTTTCTTTCTTCCTTCCTTGTTTCTTTCTTAATGTTTGCATCCTCTGGAGGGCGTAGGGAGGGATTATTTGTCCTGCAGCCTCACCACGGCACTCCAGAACAGGGCAACAAGTACTCACTTTTTTTGGGGGGGGGGGTGAAACACAATTCTACAGTGTATAATATGGATTACCTGGTTGCTTTAAGTTGGGCCATTTCGCGTTCCCTGCAAAGAGATCCAAATCCCCACAGGAGGTTATACTTTAACGTGAAAGCAAATCACTGTTCTTACATTTGCCGGCGTTTGCTGTCAGCCGTGTTTATAGTACACCAAGAGAAGTTGTTTTCATTTTGTTTCTTGGCTAGTACGAGTTTGAAAAGCATCTTTATTGGATGTAAGCCTCTGAGCTTCTGGTGGACCTGCTGTCCTGCTCAGAGTCAGAGCCAGAGCCGCTCTCTCTCTCTCTCTCTCTGTAAGAGCTGTGATAGTTGGTAAATCCTCCAGCGATTCAGTTTGTATTCGTTTGTTAAACCTTGTTATCAGAGAGCGTCTTGATCCCTCTGAGGCAGCACAGCTCGTTTAGATTCACGGCTCTGGTGCGTCTCTCTGTGCACCTGCAGTCAAAAGTCTGGGAGGGGGGGGCTGGAAAAATGTTTTGAACGCGATTTTCTTTTCCTCCGGACGCGATGGACTGTCGCTCTACTGTGTTCTTACTGTGGTTTCTACTCAGCTCAGCCGTCTTGTCACTGTAATTTGCTCCCTTTTTGCACACTGAGCGAAGCAACAGTCGTGTGTGTTTCGGGGAGGGGATTGGGGGGGGCGTCTCTGTGTGTGTGTGTGTGTGTGTATGTATGTTTTTTTTCCCAAGAGGGACCCCCCAAGTTGCACTGCTGAGGCGAGGCGCGTGTCCTGAGAACAGAGCGGAGGGAGAGGTGTGGGGAGGTTTTTTTTTTTTTTTTTTTGCAATGCAGTTGATAATCACAGCATTCCTCGGTCTTTGGGGCGGTTTGTGTCGGTGATCAGTGTGTGGAGATCACATACACACTCTACACGCATCGACACACACACCTCGTACCCACAAACGCAAAAACCTCCATCCAACCTGCATCGATTTACACACGTGTGCAATGTCCAAAACCACACCACATCCCGCTCAAATTTGTTTAAAAAAATGTTGAAAAAAAGTAAATGTAAATGATTTAATTTATGGAACATTACTGATTAGTTGTAGAATTGTGAAGGATTTTTTTTTAATTTATTTTTGCTCTTTTTCTGGAAGCGAGAAGCTCTGTTCAAAGTGTTCTGATCAGCGAACGACACAAACTCAAGAGAAATATGCAAAAATGACCCAATTCGAGGTTCCTCATCCTCAGCTAGGAGGAGGAGAGAAGGAGGGGACTGTGATGTCACTGGAGTCAGACGTCGGGATACAGTGAGAATGAGAATTTCCGCCTCGTTCTTTAACGCCATTAGTCTGATTTGTTCATATTTAACAAGGGGGATATTGGTGTTTATTTACTTTGCTAAAATAGTTGGAATGGAATTGATGAAGGACAATTCCACCAAATTTGACCAACTTGATCAGTGTGCTAAAAGTTAAAGGAAAAACAAAGATAAAGGAAAATCCCATGATTGGAGTGCAATCCATTCCCATCTTCTTCAAATTGCCCCCTGATTTTTTTGTGCGTATTTGTTAACATTTCAATTAAATTTTGGGTGGAGAGATTTTCCTTGTTCCTGAGCGATGCTTTCAGTGCAACATGAGAAGAAAAAAGCCCGACGTCAGACTGTCTGGACGACACCAACACACCCGTCCCTCTGTTCTCCTCCTCTGATCCTCACTGTGCTCTCAAATACTGCCAACGTCTGGTCGGGTCTGCCTGGTTCAGTTCTGCTCTTCCAGGCATGCTCAATCGATCACAGAAAGTAAGAAAGAAATTTCTGTTTAGTCGGTCCACTCCTGGCTCTGTCTGTCTGTCTGTGGGACTGGAGTTTGTCCACACACACACACACTCAGCTGGATGTTTGCTCTTCCAACTAGAGCTAACCGCTATATGGGTTCACTGATATCAGCCTTTTATTACATATTGTATATCAGCCAGTCATGTGGTCCACCGCTAAGGTTTGTGCCTGACCACAGCTAGATAAAAACAGTCTGTAAACCTAAAGTTGTTTCATCAGTCTGGGTTTCAATGGTTATGAGTTTTAGTGTCCCATCGTGGTCTAAATGCTGTTTCAGAGTCTTTTCCACCATGATAAGTAAAAATAAATTCTGGGGGAAACACTGAATACTTGTAATTTTTTGACATGAAAAACATCAAATTGAAACATATTGAACATTGGCAAAACAATATCAGCAATCAGCAACTTCTGTCTAAAAATAGTTGGCCTTGCATCGGTCGATCCTTACAACTGACAACATCAGATTTTATCTTGCAGTCTACCATATCTCTCTCTCACCTGATTCCTCTATTTGTGTGTGTGTGTTGTGTGTGTGTGCCAGAGCCCAGGTCCCTCAGATCAAACCAGGATTGTGTGGTTTTTAAATTCAGTTTCAGTTCAGTTGATTCCAAGGAAGTACTTCAATCCCGACGTTCCTGAATCAGATGAACTGAATCTGAACCCGGGCGGACCGGAGTCGACTCGTTTATTTTACCTCCTTCAGAAGTGACTGACTTGTCAAGCATCGCTGCTGCTGCTGCTGCCACAACCTTTCCACTGCTGTGCAATGAAAACCTTGTACCTCCAAAACTTGTGTGTTTAAGAAACTGAGAGAAACAGCCTTACTGTCAGACTACAGTTTCTGAATTATACAATGGGCTGAAATGTGTTTCACGTGTCCCTGGGGTCATGAAAAAATACTCGGCACGTGAAAGGACGACGTCAAATTTCAGATGAAAAAGAAATGAATAATGCCACAATTGGAGTTGTGAGATTTTCATGCAACAGCAACGTTTAATACGATACACTCCCGACACCACAAAGACAGAAAGAAAAGGAAAGAAGGAAGGAAAGCGTTTGTAATATAGACACGGGGCGGTTCAGTGTGACTGTAGGAAGCTCTTACAGAAGGGAATGACTGTATTTTTTGTTGGTCAGCGTTTCTCAAACTGCAGCTCAGAAGCTCAAAATGCGTCTTGAACCTGTTTGATTTGGCTCTGCACATGACAGCAGTTTGTTTTGAAGAGCCTGGCTCCCGGGGGCCAAGAAAACAACAAGTTTAAGAAGTGAAGAGGCTCTTGCTACAGTTCCCCCCCCTCTTCCTCCCTCCTCCTCCTCCTCTGCTTTAACACTCTGGGTTTTATTCTTGGTACTGTCAGCTACCAACAGACTGGGACAGACTGCTTTCTGAAATGGAGCCGGTGACTTTTGCTGGGAATGATTAGTCTTACCTAGCACAGTGGAACCAATAGGATCGTCCCAAAAGTACAAAACAGAAGAGGTTTTATTTCTGGCCAAAATACAGCAAACGCTGATCTGGATTTTAAGTGATAATCGAGTCTGCTCATGACACACACGGATTCACAAATCCTTTACACGGCCGTGAACGATCGCTCGAGTCCGTCTGGCTTCTCCGGATGGGCGGGGCTTAGCGCTTTTGGGAGCATCTCATTGGTTCCTGCGTGGCGACAGCCTCGGTCAACCCCAGGAAAGGCGTTTTAAAGGTTTTCTACAAGTGTTTTCGGTTGGTTTACCGTACAGCCAGACCGCTGCAGAACGGCATCACAAACACCAACAACTGTATAAAAGAAAAAAATAGGCAGATGACAATCTTTGGAAAGGTGTAATTTGCTCACTGTTTGATTTCCATTCCTTCTGTCTGTGTGCAGCTATTGTATACAGTGGGACAGGCTGGGAGAATAATATGAGTATTTTAGCCATAATCAGAGCGTTCTTACTCCAAACTCCTCCTCCTGTTGTTAACTTCTCAACCGGCCCGGCAAACGGCCGAACGCATTTCTATCTGATTTCTATTTTTTAGTATTATTATATGATTATTATCAATGTTCTGATTCTTCTTAATATTATTATTTTATAGATATATTTTGTAGTGCGAGTAAAGTGGTCTTTTTTGAAAAGATATTTTGTACAATATTCCAACAACTTAACTCTGTATGCCTATACTGCACATTCCAAACAAGGATGTCAACTCAGTTGTACCAACAACAGACCCGGACCGGACCAGCATCACACAAAACATCAGCGACCTGCCAGGAGGGTTTTGCTGCTTTTAGAGAAGTTAGAATTGGCAGAAGCAGAGTGGGGAAGTCAAATCCAAAGTTAGACAGGATTGAAGCCAACACGTTGCCCTTTACTCTCCAATAACTCCTCAGTGTGTTTTGTCCCTAGAAATGTCTCAAACTACTTATTTCCTCCTGAAAATGACACGTCCTTTTTTTAAGAGTGTGTTTTCACACCGCAGAGACCCATGTGGCCGTGACATGGCGTTCCCGAATCGATCGGCACGGTTGAAATTCCTTCCCGGTGGAATCTGCCGCTAGAGAGACGAGGAAGAGCTTCGACAAAAAGGTCACGGCGTCTTTCGTGACCTTTTCAGATTTCATACAGTGGAGACTTCCTCGCTGCGGCTGGAAAAAGACGTGAGAGATCTAACATGTGGCCCAGACCAAATGTCACGTTCCGTACTACAGCGCTGAATGACATGTCCAGGATGTAAAGAGGCTTTGACTGAACCTGATCCGACATTACGAACCACCTGAGAAACTGGTTCAGGTCTAGAGCCAGAGTTCACTTTTTTAAAATCAACTCTCCGCTTGTCTAAGACTAACTTAAATCCAAAATTTTGCCCATTTTCCAGGTGGGATAGTACTGAGTTATTTTTCTAACCTTAGTTCTTCACGAGCCTATTGATCGATTGATTGGATTTTTTCAGTAATCTTAAAAAAAGAAGTACATGAGTAAGATTCAGCCAGAAAAACATCTTCACATAAGAGTTTACAATTCTTTCTTTCACTGTGAGATCTCTATTATGGAAAATAATCCTCATCTAAGACTTGGCCCAGTTTTGCGAAGCCATGCTGTTTGTCAATTTGTTCTTATAATAGTTGAAGATTATACCGGCGTCAGAATCTCTTCAACACAAAGTACAATAAGAGACTAATCTTACGACATCTTATAGAGTTTCACAGTACATGCTGACTCAGTGGTTCGGATTGTGAAACTCTGCAAATGCTTCATACTTCTGCAGTGTCACCAAGACACATTCAACTGATTCTGATGCTGTATAACCTGGGAAATCTATTCTTCAGAAGGCATTAGAAACTGCTTCTGTCTTCTATTTTGGGAAAAGCTTTGCAGACGCAAAAGCTCAAACTGAAGCGTTTGTCCCCTGGCAGGTGGAGATGAGCTGTGATGCCGGTCCGGCCCCCGCGAAAAGATCACACACTTCTTTAACCAGTCTGCTTCGGTCAGATGTATAGCTCTATACACACACACACACACACACACACATATTAAAAAAAACAAAAATGAAAAAAACAAAAAACAAAAGGAGAAAAGTAACTGAGCTTTTTTATTTTTCTATCAGGGCGCGGTGTACAGCTACTACTGTCGGAATCAAAAATGGCTTCCTGAGCCGTTGTTTTACTGTTTTTATTTTTTTTTGTTCTTTTTTTTTTTTTTTTTGGTGGTGCTTTAGATTCCTCTGTTATCTAAATTTAGCGATGTTTGATTTTGGTTCTTCTTCTCTTTCTTTCCCTTTTCCGTCTCCACCTAACTTGTACCAGACTCTGATTGTCTTGATTTTCTCCGCCGGGGCTTTTGTTCCTGCAGTAATACCAATGTGAAACCTGTATTCTCCTCATGATTTTGACTCAGTGGAAGTGTGATGTTTACATGTACAGATTTTTGCGATTTTTTTTTTTTTTTCGTTTCGTTTCTGTTTTTTTTTCCTGTTTCGTTCATTTCTTTCCTCATCTCTCTCTCTCTCTCTATCCTCCCCCCCCTCTCTCTTTTCTCACCCCCCCCCCGTTTTGAGTTCATCTGATTCCTTCTTCCTTACACATTGAAGGGAAATGGGACTGCGTCTAAATACAATTATCACCATTTTACACTTAAGCCTATCGCTAAAGGGAAACCTTGACATTTTGAATTTCAGTTTGTTACTTTTCTTCACTGGTTGCATTTTTGAGCAAAATTTCTACATTCACTGTCCGGTTCAGTTTCCCTAGAAAAGCGTTAGCGTTCAGTTAGCATTCACCATTGAAATGCTAGTGATATACCTTGGTTTCACAGAGGAATGCTAACAATGCTAGTTAGTGGTTAAGTGTGCTATCGATGCTGACAAGCCATTTTAGGGAAACTGAAAGACAAGTGGAGAAACTTTTTTTTGTGCTCAGTGAAAAAAATGAACCGGCTGGAATTCAAAATATCAAGGCGTCTCTTTAAGGAACCGATTGTTTGGGAGGGGGGAGTCGAGTCGTGTGTGTGTGTGTGTTTGGCTTTGGGGGCTGACCTTTGACCTCTCAGCTAACCCCACGGCACACAGATCCCAGCGGGGCCACAATGAACTTCTACTGGTGTGAACACAATCCAGTGGAAATGATTCCTCAGTGAATGATAAGCCATTGCCAGACCCAGTGTCGGGTCTCTTTAGTCTATTAGTATATTTAGCAAAACTTTAAACCGCAGATGATGAAAATCAACCTCAGGAAAAAAAGGACATCACTTTTGTAAAACACGTCTAACTGAAGGCCCATTTCCCTCTCTCTTTGATACCATATAAATGATATCAAAAATGATTCTTTTTTATATTTATTGTGTTTATTATTATATATAACAGTGGATACCTTTTTTCCAGTACCTGTGGCTAAATATTTTGATTCTTTAGAAAAGTGTTGATAATATATATGTGAAGCAACTTAAAACGATCGAGGAAAAAAATGAAGTTAAAAAAAGAAATCTAGATTTTTTTTCTGTTTGTTGACTACTTGGAGCAGGACGGGCGCGGCTGTTTAGCCTGACGACAAGAACATATCACTCTGGTCCATGACAAACAAACCAATGATCGAAAAACTGAGCTTTTTTTCGTGTGATGTCACTGCTAAGGCTAAAATGTTTCTGGATTTAAAAAATTGTGACCATTTACTTTTGTTTGTTTTTGTTTTCTCCCAAGCTGTACGTCACAAAGCTAAATATACTAATAAAACGGTGTGCTATCTATCAAACAGAGCTACGTGTTGCGTCTTGTTTACGTTGTTTACGTTGTCTTCTGAAGCTAAAGCTATCTTACTCTAATCTGGACTTTTTTTTTTTTTTGATAGGAACGATGCAATTTAACATAGTTCCAATACAGAGCATGAAACTGATGTGCTGCACAGAGAGTTTATAGCTATTGCTAATTTTTAACTCTTGTCCCTAGTTGGGCTTTTACGTGTACAGTGTAATTAAAATATACAGCTTTCAGTATCATAAAACCACAATACACTACAGATATGGAAATACAATAAAATACACATACCACAATACACCAATACACATACACCATACACCAATAGTAATTTAGAGTACAATTAGCTAAAAATGAGTACAGCTCTGGTTTGCTTTTAGCCAGCATTTAAGCTTTGTTGTAAAAGATTTTATATCTGGAATTAATTTGATTTCAGTTGGTAATGTGTTCCTTTATGGAGAAAGCTGATTGTGCAAATTTAGATCTACAATGTGGTATTTCACAGTTGCCGTTCACCATGCTCCTAGTTACTCTGTTACTGTCTTGTCTTTGGGTATATCTGGAAAGAGGCTCTGGGGCTCGACTGTTGATACATTTGAAAACTAATTTGAGAAAACAAAAATGCTAACAGGAATCCTAACAGGAACAACACCTTGATTTGATTGATCACTGGTCAAATTTGTTGATATTGATATTGTTGATCAAGTCCGCCACTCACCTTGATGAGAGGACTCGACTAAACAATTAGTCATAAGCTTCAAACTTTGAGCAATTTCTGATCGGGCAAAACAGACAGTTTTAGTTTCACAAATATTCCTCTGCTCTGGAGGCAGAGTTCATGTTGTGTCAACATGTCTTGTTAACATAGCTTGTGTTGAACAGTGTGTGTGTGTTGACCGAAACTACACACACACACAGACGTGTTGAAAACCACACATCCATGACTATAGATATGTAATGTATATACTGTATATAACTCCCAAATGAGGGCTTGTGAACAATCACAGAAGAGACAGGAAATGTTGAAAACAGTGGATTGTGTCTTTATTAGTCAAATTTTATCAAGTCAAGATGCTGTAAAGAACTTTCCATCCAGCATATTGTAATGATAATTAGGCTCATACACACATACACACTTTTTACTGAAACACTGCTGCACTTTTGCTCCGTCACAAGAGAGATTGTTTGGGAAGAATCTCATATTTTTGGAATGGTCTAGTACTTGGTAGAGAAACACCGCTACAGTTTTGTTTTACAATAAATTGGAAAGACAAGAAAGAACTGTCTGCAGTAAAAATGCATAAAAGGAGAGTTTTACAGAGGCTGCCACTGTTAGTGAGTGTATATAAACTATAAAAGCCCAAACAAAGAGATGGACATTCTCCATACAGCTCTGGATACATTTAACACTGAGACTGGTGTTGCAATCATTTAGTTTTATTGATCCTGATCATTGTAACAGAATGATAACAGTCAGCTATAACTACAGCTGCTGCAGCATTCATGAAGCCAAAAGAACTGCTGAAGTAAGATTTACGTTCAGTCTAAAAGAGGATGAGGCATTTTCAAGACATCTGTGTCTAGTTTGGGACAGAATAGAATAGAATAGAATAGAATAGAGTCTAATCGAGGTTGGCGGAAACCACTGTTTAGTAAACACAGGCTCCTGCATTTACCTATCCAACATGGCCTTTAGGGATATCAGTTTGAAAGAGAGAGAGGGACAACAAATAGAGCTAAAGGCATATGGACACACACACACACACACACTCCTTTCTCATACTCAAACATACACTAGCTCTCTCTCACATACAGTCTCTCTCTCTCTCTCTCTCTCTCTCTCTCTCTCACACACACACACACACACACACACACACACACACACACACACACACTCCTTACTCAAACTCAAACATACACTAGCTCCCTCTCACACACAGTTTCTCTCTCTCTCTCTCTCTCTCTCTCCCTCTCTCCCTCTCTCTCTCTCTCTCTCTCTCTCTCTCTCACTCACACACACACACACACACACAGGTCTATTTACAGTATCCGCCTCCCAGTCAGAGCCAGGTGTCTGAGCAGCAGGAGACGAGCGGAGCGCCAAACCAAACCAAAACTTTTACGCATTGTTCCGTTTCCTGCGCAGCGTCTCTCGGCGGATTTCCACCTGCATGTCCGCACCAGCCTCTCCCTGCACGATAGATTATAATGGATTAACATTTTTCCCTGCGGTCTCGGGGACCATGTTCGGATTCTCGGTTCATCTTGGGTCGCCGCCGAGTCCGTTCAGGGAACTGATCCGAGTTGGATGGCCTCCACTCCCGTTTCCGCATTCCCACAGCCGCCGTGCGCACTGCAGCCGCGGAGCTCTGATCCATGATCTCAGCGCAAAAAAACCGGTTCCTCCGGCTAATCTACCCAACTATTGCTGGCGGTGCATTATGTTTTCAGCGAGAGGGAGAGAGAAAAAAGGGGGGTTGTACGGCTGGAAACTGTAGGCTGGAGCAGGCCTTTTTGTCAGCGGACTAACCCCGGAGCGTCATATTCCCTTTGATCGGCGTTATAATAAACCTTAGAATAAACCTGCCGCTGCGGTCCTTCATGTTCCGGGATGGAGGGTTGCTGTCGCAGCTGTATGCCGTGTCTAAACCGGCTGTGGAACTGGATCTGGCCTGACTTCCATTACCCCAACGTCCCCAACAACAATAACCGTGTCATCGCGAACCCCGGCGCAGCGGCGGCGGAGATCCGGACCATTTCGGGCGACATCCGCGTCCCGTCGCCCAAGAAGCGGCCGGTCCAGCTGTACGCGGCGCTGTTCGACTTCGAGGCCCGGAGCGACGAGGAGCTGACGGTGAAGGAGGGGGACAAGCTGTCGGTGATCGAGAAGCGGGGGGAGTACGTCCTGGCCAAGAAGCTGACCGGGTCTCTGGAGTCCGGCTTGGTCCCGGCCAACTATGTGGCTCTGCTGCAGGACGAGTTCGCCAAACACAAGTGAGTCTGGATCACAGAGCTGATCCTCTCTGCTCCTATTCTCTCTATGATCATCCAGTGGCTCAGGATGTTACAGGGCGGTGTGACCCTTATACTCTTTACTATTGGCTGCTTGTTATGTTGCTGATCTGAGAATTTAACTTTATCCTGCTGGTTCAGGTCGGTCTGGATAAGAGCATCAGATAAAAGCTCAACATGTAAATGACAGATTGGTCCTGGCTGTAGCCTACATCACAGATGTCTGTGTGAATTTGCTCATTGTCATTAACTAACACTAGAAAGGCCAGTGGATGTTAGAGAAGGATATCAAGCTGTTAATTGTAGGGGTGAAACATAATTAAAACTCCTATTTTCTTGTGGGATTTAGAAAATCTAACACTGGTTCTTACAGAAAGACTCCAGGAAAAGTCATGGAGGGACATTTTGAAAGCTGAGATATTTGATATTTGCGGTTTGGCCTTTCTAATGTTAATTAAAGTTATTCACCACCAAAAACTGCCTATGTAAACAGAGTAACTGACCAGATATTATTATTAATATAAAAATATCCAAGTCATTGTAGGTCACCCAACTATCAGAGGGGAAATTATCCCAGATGCTCTGCTGGTGTGAATTATTTTGTTTATATATTAAAATGAATTCTCTCCCTTATGCTCTTATATTAAACAATATACTACAAGATGAGATTTGGACTGACTCAGGCTGAAGGACAGTTAAGTGTCATGCCAACACTGCCCAACTGACGCCCAGCAGCTCCCATTGTACTGCAGTCACAGTTATAGGCTAACTGGCACCCTGGCTGTTACAGTGAGGTTTAACATTGCGTTCACAAATCCACCGAGGAAGAACATGAAGTTGAGCTTGCTGTTGAAACAACAGTCAGCCCAGATGTAGGTCCGCCTTCACACCCAGCTGGCATCTGCAGCCTCTCCATTATTTATCCAGCCTGCGGGGAATCATTTCATTCATATTTCAGCTGAGTTATCTGCTCTGTTTGTGTTGCTGTTGACCCCAAACTGACTCCAGACCCTCGCTAAGCCATCGTGTCGCCCCCCTCTCTCTCTCTCTCTCTCTCTCACACACACACACACCATTGTAATGAAGGATAATAAGCAGTGGATAGGGTTTCTCCTCTGTCAGTCCTGTCAGTCACCAACAGACAGCAGAGGAAGTGGAGAGCAGCAGCAACATCACCAGCAGCTCCTCATAATGTGTCACACTGCAAAAAAAACATCCATCTGAACAAGTCGTCTAGTCTCATATTCAACCTTCAAATCTTATTTCTCTCAAACCAAGAGAAACATTCTGCAGTGAGGAGAGATAACTCCACTTGATTCTACTAAATAGGAATTGCATTTAGAGCTGCAACGATTAATTGATTAATCAATTAATTAAAAAAAAAGAAATAAGTCAAAATTCTCTGACTCCAGCTTCTTAAATGTGAATATTTTCTGGTTTCTTTACTCCTCTATGACAGTAAACTGAATATCTTTGGGTTGTGGACAAAACAAGACATTTGAGGACGTCATCTTGGGCTTTGGGAAACACTGATCCACATTTTTCACCATTTTCTGACATTTTATAGACCAAACAACGAATCGATTAATCGAGAAAATAATCAACAGATTAATCGACAATGAAAATAATCGTTAGTTGCAGCCCTAATTGCATTTCAAACAAATGAAATGATCGAACCCCATTGGCAGATTTTTTCACTGTTTTAAGATCATTAAGATTTTAGGACTCAGTAATAGACTAAATGACTTGTTAAGATGGAGATTGTTTGCAGTGTGGAAAACATTAATTTTAGAAACATAAAGTTTAATCTTAAAGCAAATTTGTGCCATTGTGTAGCGACCCACAAGGAAAAATCACTGTAATATTCCTACAATAGGCACTGACAGTGTGTCTGCTGCTCAATAGTGAGTTTATAGTGACCTTATGCTATTATTATCTTTCTATTATTAGGATTGCTATAGTTCTTTTTAAGGGAAAGTTTGCCACTAAAATGGCATCATTTTGCTAATGTTCATCAATATTGACAAATCAACATCTGGCAAGAAAAGTTTCAACAGAATGTCAGAAGTTTATTTTGTGTGTGTGTGTGTGTGTGTGTGTGTGCATGTTAGAATAAAACATCTTTTTATTACAGTAACAGGGTGGCAATTCTTGGACGGACCAAAACTTAAAAGGCATTGTAATTTCTGTCTTCTGAAAAAGAACTATAATATTCCTATAATATCCCTATAGCAATGTAAAGTGTGTATAGTAGTGCTCAACAGTGAGTCTATAGTGACCTAATTTTATGGAAGGCTATTTTTATCTCCTTATATTCCTATAGAGACTTATAGAGTGTCCTTGGTACTCAGTAGTGACCTTATAGTGACCATATCCTATCTGATGGTATTTTTATCTCCTATGGTATCACTGTAATATTCCTATAATATTCCTATAATATTCCTAGAGGGTCTTATAGTTTTCTATGATATTCATTGAGGCCTACTTCTCCTTCTAAACTCTGTCCATGACTCTTTCACGCCCGCTGCTTGTCAGTTTCAGTGAAACCTGAGAGGAGACCCGCCCATCCCAGATAATAAAAGTAAATAAGGGTTAGTTCATATCCACCTCAGCAGGCAGGACAAACAGCACTTAACGTCCTCTCAAATAATTTATCAGGCTACTGTATCACATTCCAGGTCATTTATCATTTTTTAAGTACAGTGTGCCGATCACTAACTGACGATGGCCTGAAGGTTGAAACCAGTTAAAATAAATAGTTTTGTATTCAACTTTTGACATTCCAGGCAGTGTAGGGAAGTGTGTTCTGGTCTCCAGGTCCTTGAAAAGTCTTGAAATATCTGAAATCATCTAGATTCCAGGCTCTAAAAGGTCTCAAAATACAGGTTTTAAAGCCTTGAATTCAGCATCAGCTGCGTTAAAAATGTTGTTTTCTTGTTGCAGTACTGAGAGAGAAGTCAACTTCATCACTCAGACCTGTAGCCTATTCTAATACTATTATTTTTGTGGCAAATTGGTCTTAATTTCTCTACTAACTGGCATTGAAAATCCTAAATAGTCTTAAATGTAACTTGCTGAAACCTGCAGACTCTCTGTTGTTTAATAATTAATTTGACTAATTAGTCTAGTTGTGTAACTGCAAGTTTTCTAATATTTATGTTTCTTGATTGTCTGATTGTCAGCTTGCCATGTGCAAAATGTGATTATATGCGTGGGTGTGTGTGTGTGTGTGTGTGTGTGTGTGTTTGCTTTGGTGTGTGCTTGCTTTTGCATGTCTGCTCTCTCATATAAACACATACTTTTTCTCCACTTTGTCTCCATCTGTCTGTCTGTCTGTCTTTTTCTGTTCATTCATTCATTCATTCATTCATTCATTCATTCATTCACTTGTATCTCTATCTGTTCATACATCCTTTCACCATCCACTCATCCATCCATCTGTGTGTGTGTGTGTGTGTGTGTGTGTGTCTTTCTGTCTAGATGGTACTATGGGAACATAAACCGTGTGAAAGCTGAGAAGTTGTTGCTGGCTTCCCAAAACAAAGATGGCTCCTTCCTGGTGCGCATCAGCGAGAGCCACAGTGACGAGTACACCATCTCCGGTAAGGACCTGACACTCCTCCATCCATCCATTCATCCATCCATCCATCCATCCATCCATCCATCGTACCCCCTCTCTCCATCCTCCACACTGACCTCTGACCCTCCCCAATGCTTCCTTCCCTTCACATCTTGTTCCCTTCCTCGCTTCCTTCTCTTTCCACACATCCCTTCCTCCATCTCTCCTTTCTCCCGTCTGTCTCTCCCTTATTCCAGGATTCCATGAGTGCTTCCACGACCGAAAAATTTAATTTCTTCTTGGTTTTTTATGTTGTTTTTTTTCTAAAGGAGTAAACAGTCCGGTTTCCACTACAGTTGGGCTATCTGTGCAGAAAAAAACAGCTGAAAACAACCATTTAATGCAATGAATGTGTGAAACGAAAGTTGTAAATTGTTTTTCTAATTCCCTGATATTCCCTGATTTCCCATGAGAATGTATCAAATATCAGAAAGCCTGTTATTCCCGGCCTCTCTCGTTCCCCTCCTCCCTCCTCCCTGTCCCTTCGTCCATCCCTCTCTTCCTCCATCACACTGCCCCCCCCCCCCCCCTCCATTGCCCTTCAGTCTCTCAAGGTCTCCAGCCTCCATCCACCTTAATCTCCCTCTCTTTCTCTCTCCATCTTTCTCGGCCTATCCCTCCTGCCATCCCCTCCACCTCCTCTATCGTAGGAGGTGGAGGGGATGACAGGAGGGATACGTGCCCTCTGGTGGCCATATTGGAAGTCCTCAGCTCGTGGCAACAAGGGCTGAGAACAGCTGATGGCATTCCCAACTAATTCCTTGTGACTTGGCCATCTAAACCATAGAGGTAAAACCATAACCATAGAGATATGGTCTAAACAGTATGGAATAGGCAGGGTTAATTTCTGTGCTGTTTTTGGCTGGGAACTGATTATTTCACTGCTGATATCTGACTAATTTTGTGTTTAGATAATGTCAGTTTGTTAGCTAGCTAACCATAGTAGCCTATCTGGTCAGGTCATCACTGTCTTGTTGTAAACACATCTCTATTTGCACTATAGCTAATTTTACGTAGCTAGTATCTAGCATTAGTAGGACAATGTAGATGTAGAAACTTTTCCTCACATTGTGACAGGTGCTAACAAACTTAAATTCAAAATGTCAAGATATCCCCTAAGATAAAGCAGTACCTTGAAAGGACAAATTTTAAAAAAGAAAAAGGAAAACAGCACCAGCTAATGCTACGTAGCTAACGTTAATAGTGGCGAGTAGCCTAGTGGTATGTTGGCATGAACTTCTGTTGCTTTGCTAAATGAGCCTGCTGGCTAGTTAGCTAGCTAACAGTTTGTTCAGGTTAACTGAGCTGAACTGAACTGACCTTATCACACTATTCACTTTTACTGAGAACGTTACTGAATGGATCTACAGCCACACCACAACAAGCTGTTTCAGGTGTCTTTTTTTAGGGTTGCCACCTTTCAGGATAGCAGAATACCACCAACACCACAGTGTGGTTTGGGTAGCAGGATGGCCTCTTTCTGCCATGCTGACAGCTTAACCAAACAGTTGAACCGGAAACCAACTAGGGTTCGTTTGTCAAAACTCTGTCACAAAGTTGTTGCTTTGACAGATTTCAGTATGTGAGCGAGAGCTGCTGAACTAAAGGTCAACATGTCACACATGGTTTAGTTTGAAGGGAGAACACACCCATACTGAAACAAGGAAAGGCAATGAACTCAGTGTGCATTTATTCATCAGATTTACAGAGAAATATTAAAAGTGTTAGAAAGAATTTTAGAAGCCACTCTCCAAAAAAAAACTGTCAAATTCTACTAAAAAAAAAACTCATCCGGGTGGCAGCTCTACTCTCTAGCCTGGCTGTTATATAGCCTGTTTAGACATTATTTGCACACAGCCAATTCTCTAATGGACCTCCATGACGGAGCCAGCAGTGGCTGCTGGGAGATTTGCAAAGATCTATTTCTGCTCTCTCTCCCCTCTCTCTCTCTCTCTTTCCCCCCAAGTTACTCCCATCCCATCACTCTCTCCGTTCCTCATTACTGTCTTTCTCCTTTCTGTCCTCCCATCCCCTGCCATCGCCATCTACTTCAGGCATCTGTTTCTCTCTCACACATTTTCTCCATCCCCCTCTCTCTCTCTTTCTCTCTCTCTCTCTCTCTCTCTCTCTCTCTCTCTCTCTCTCTCCCCCTCCGTCCTCAAGGTCCTTTTGGTCCCAGGGGGAAAACGCTGCAGTTAGATGTTCAATTTCCACTGCGCTAGCCCCTCTTGAAATATGCATTATCAGTTTTCTGTGTGTGTGTGTGTGTGTGTGTGTGTGTGTGTGTGTGTGTGTGCATGCAGAACAGACCACAGCTGAATACTCTGGACACTATATCTGATTAATAGCACAAAAAAGATGACACACTCTCTCTCTCTCTCTCTCTCTCTCTCTCTCTCTCTTTCACACACACTCACACACACCACACACAAACACATATATATGCACATCTTCATGTACTTGGAATGTAACAATATAATGTATTTTTGTGTGTGTGTTTATGTGTTGCAGTATTTGTAAGTATATTAACTCATTAAATTCATGTCTCTGATTATAACTTGCGTTTAGCATATTGGAGAATTAGTTTTAGTAATCTCATTTAGTAATCTCATTGGCTGAGTTGAACCTCAGTGGGCGGAGCCAAAGATCCATAGTTTTACAGAGTGCAAATTAGCTAACCGGCAAACCTGAATGGCAAAAGATATGGTCAAAATCTAAATAAAAAATATAAACAGCACTGACTTATATTTTCCATTCGTTCATCTTCATGGCATTCAGGATGTTGAAGGTCAGCAGCTAACTAGCTTACCTAGATAGCTATAGGCTAGTTTAGCTAGTTTGAACTAGAAGGTCAGTTAGGCTAACTAGCTAACCTAGCTAACTTAGTATGACTAGATTGAATTTTTTCAATTGGTATATTAGCTTCCTCCTCTTTTACCTCTTGTGTTTTTCTCTCGGCTTCAGTTTTATGTTAGCCTACTTAACCAGAAAAACTGTGGTTCTTTGGCTCCGCCCACTGAGGTTTAGCTCAACCAATCAGATTATTTCGCCGCTCTGCCTCTGAGAAATGTATAGAGAGGGTTAAGTCCTCCAGAATGTGTGTGTGTGTGTGTCTATCTAACCATACACTACATGCCCCCCCCCCCCCCCCAGCCAGGAGCGAGGGGAAGGTGTACCACTTCAGGATCCAGCGCTCCTCCATCGGCTCCTACTTCGTCTCAGACAAAATCTCCTTCGCCACGCTGGGAGAGCTGATCTCCTACTACCAGAAGAACTCCCGCAGCCTGGGGGTCCTGCTGGAGGAGCCTTGTGCCCAGCAGGTGGGTCACACACACACACACACACACACACAGTCTGTGAGGGACAAGGGGAGTCAGAGATACACAGTCACACGGACAGAAGTTAAGTATTTACACCCACATGCACACACAATGTTATGTGTATATTGTAGATAGAGTGGTATGCATGTGTGTGTGAGTGTTTAATGTATGTGTGTGTGAACAGCAAGTACACACACACACATACAAACTGAAACACATTATTCGCACACATACACATTTCACACCAACACACACACACTACTAAGACTGAAGTTTATGCACGCTCAATGTCATACACACAGTAAATTAAAATTAAATTCAGAATGTGATGTTTTCCCTTCAGTTTGAGCTGTTTGACTTTGAAGCACAAATTTGAAAAAAAAACAAAACACAGCACTTTAACTTTCTATTGTTGCAGAGCAGCAGAGTTTATTGAGTGCGGCCTTGTGCTTTATATTCATGGATTACTATTTAAATGCAAACATATTTGGAGGATAAATTAATTGGGGAATACATTTTCAGAATAGAATCACATGGCAGCGCTGTAATTAAACCTTCTGTCTCTGCACTGCAGTATAAATTAAACCTCCGCTGTGCTGTATTCTGTATTCATGGATTATCATGTTGGAGGATTCAGCACCCAGTGGGAGATTTCAGAGAGCTGAGTGACACTTCTCCAAATCTGGAGAGAGATGTGACACCCACTCAGCACAATGATTGACAGCATCGCGTTACTAAAGACCAGTGTTAGGCAAGTTACTGAAAATTAGTAATTAGTTCCAGTTACTAGTTACTTCTCTCAAAAAGTAATTGAATAACTTTACCAATTATTGCATAATAAAAGTAGTTACTAGGGAAAGTAACTTTTGCGTTACTTTTAAATGTCTGCTTCAATTTTCTTATTGATGCACACATAGCTATATTATTTTAATGTTGCTGTGGCACAGTGTGGGACAAGACAACTGTCAAATTGTATCTATCATTGTGCCCATTATCACTATGATGAAAAGTAAGTAGTGGAACAATAAAACACAATAGATATGTTTTGATAGGCGTATTTATTGTAGCCTCAACAGACCTTCAAATAAAGCCATAGTACACTCTTTTGGCAGTGTAAAATTAAATAACAACTACACTCTTCTGTCGTGTTGTTTTGCTAGGTGCTTCTGAAGATTAGAATTGCTAGTCTTTGATGTGGATAAAGTTTTCACACTACAGCTCACCACTATATTTTTGTCCTTTATCTCGAGGAGGGAAAAATAATTCCATCCGTATTTCCAGGACAGTAAGCTCGGGCCTGAACTGTCGGCCGTTGTGTGGCTGAGTTACCGGACCGGTAGTCTTTTGATTCATTGGGCCACCGTAAAGTCGGATGATCATAAACCGGATAATCCTCTGAAGTTATCCGCTATTTTCACGTAAAGTAACGAGTAATGGGCCCATTTAAATTTCAGTAATTGTAATTGCGTAATTGTAATTTAATTTGAAATGGTAATTAGTTACATTACTAGTTACCGCCAAAAGTAGTGGAATTACAGGAACGCGTTATTCCCAACACTGCTAAAGACCCCATGAAATGAAATTTTTACCTTTTTGCCGATGTTGCTAGACTTAGTGTTCACCTGTTCACCAATACAGGCAAAAAAATTACAAAAAAAAATTGATTTCTAGAAATT
Organism: Centroberyx affinis; assembly: GCF_046629955.1. Taxonomy (NCBI): domain Eukaryota; kingdom Metazoa; phylum Chordata; class Actinopteri; order Beryciformes; family Berycidae; genus Centroberyx; species Centroberyx affinis. The sequence goes on from NW_027280357.1 coordinate 116,865, forward strand.
TTACATCAAAATGAGCAGATCATCTTTTTCCGGTAAACAGCACATTTCTGTTGAAGACTCATCCTGCACTCGGGGGGCGGAGACAAACATTTCGTCCAATGAAATTTTGATAACCGTTGGAGTTATTCCCCCCCATCCCCCGCTATTTTTTCCCAGCATGCAGCTCAGTTCAGCTGCAGCATGGATGAAGGAGTGTTTTTGTTTCTGGTTGCTTCACCTAAAACTCTTTTCCCAGACGAGCGACGGAGGCGGAGAATATTCCTCCACAACCACTTCCTCCATATCTTATTAATATTCAAATAAGCCCCTCCCACTGAGGCTTCCTGCCATAAATTTCTGTTTCATTCGGAAATACGTCAAGACACAGAAGCAAATCCCGCTCTCCATGACACTTCACTGGGGTCTTTAAGAAATTATGATGAAATTATGATTAAAGGATACTAGGTAACTCAGGTCCTTGGTTGACAAAGTAACATTTTTCTGGCTGGATCATCTACATTTTAGAGATATTGAAAGAGATCAATAGATATATTGAAAGACTTCAGGTAGTGACTTCTTCCCAGATGGATGTGTGGTGTTGTGGGATAGAAATCAGTTCCAGGTCCCTTAGTGACTCCTCCCTCTTCTCTCTTCCCTTCCAGCGGAAGCTGTGAGTCTGAGGCCACGGACACACTCAGTCTGCTGCAGCTCAGAAACACACAAACACACACACACACACACACACACACACACACACACACACACACACACACAGAAAACAGACACACACGTAAACGTTTACACGTACACATGCATACATGACCATGCACACAGACACTATATGCACTGCATGCAACTACAAAACACCCATTCAGCACATTTGCTTGCATGTGCAACAGTACATGCAAACATATTCCCACACTAGTGCACACACACACACAATGTATATGCAAAACACATATGTAGATCACAAGTGCATATAGGAATATAATCGTAAATACACACATGCAACACACACACACACACAAATCTCATGTGAGCAACAAACATGCAGCTGTGAATGTGACATATATAATTTACAATAATTTTTATTTTACACTTTTTTATTTACATTTCAAATATTTTTTTCCACTCATTTCATTTCGATGTCTCAATCGTAAAGCCATTTTTTAAATGATATTTTTATATAGATCTTTTTTAATAGCATGGCTATAAATTGTAACCATTAGCGTGAATCCATTATACACTATGTATTGATTTTTATGTGAGTGCCATTATCATTTCATGACTGTAGCTCACTGCACTGCTGTGACTCCAGAGAGATTTTTTCAAACTGTTTTTCATTCAGTTCCACACAGGTTCATACCTGGTATATTTGGTATAGGCTATACAGTTGAATTCCTAAATGTTATGTTAAAAATATTTATATCTCTAAAATATAGAGGAGCCATTCTGCAAAGTTGTGATCATTTTGTCAACCAAGGACTTAATTTACTCTCCTTTAGCAAGAATCATAATTCTATTGATATGGATTAAAACTCTTTAAACTTGTTTCTATCAGACAGCTGATCTCATGAGGGGGGCTAAGCACACTGAAAAGAGAAAACATACTGAAGTGAAATATAACTGTCATGGCATTCTTTCTATAAAGCAACAGACTTGAGATACTTAAAGAGGCTCAAACCAAATCATGTCTTTTATTTCAAGCAAATGCCAAAGTAAATGTACTTTTCAGTTTGTTTTGTATGAAGAAGTGTGAACTCCTGTCTGGTTAGATGCAGCTCTACACTTTTGATACACAAGGTATTTTTTGTGGCATCGTAGATCATCGGTTACAAAACTAGAGCCAGGGTCAAGAATCTGTGTGGGTTGCTGTGTATTCAGTGGGGAATGTTGACCAACAAGTTGCCCTGTGTGTCACCAGCTGCTCTCTGAGTCACCTGAAGCCCTTCAGTTCAGACAATGGCACGTTTCAAGACAAGCTGATTTTATGTAACTGCTATCTTATTTATATGGAAATGACGTATTGTTAATCGTTAATTTATTGGTCATGTTTTGTGATCTTATTTAACAAATCATCTTATAGATTTTTTCCATTTCATTTCATATATTTATTAAAGCACTTGATCATTAGAGCAGAATGTGTTTTGTAGCACCTGATTGTTTATACGACTTTAAATAATAAATTTGTTATATAAAATTCTCAATCTCCTCTGCAATTTATTAATGACACAAGCCTAATTGTTCTTCATTCATTCATTCATTCATTCATCCATTCATTTATCTGTCTTATCTTTTCAGACATTCACCTATTTTGCACAATCTTGCTGTATTTAAAGCTGGAATCTGGGACTATTTTCCAGTAATAAATAGTTATTTTATCCATCTGGGCTGTGGAGTCAGGTTACACAGAACCAGCTGGCAGTATTACCATGTTGCAGACTCTCCATAGGCCGCTGTTGAAATTTTTGCTGAAAGTCGAGCTAATGTTAGCCAACACAGGTTAGCTGCACTAGCTAGTTAGCATGCTAGCTGACCCAAAGAGCTTCCACTGAAAGTAATACTTGGCCAACCTGGTGATATGCCAGCAGAGGTTGAAAGTAACTAAGTAAATTTACTTGAATACTGTACTTAAGTACAATTTTGAGGTACTTGTACTTCACTTGAGTATTACCATTTTATGCTACTTTATACTTCTACTCCACTACATTTCAGTTTACTCCACTACCTTTATTTGATAACTTAAGTTACTAGTTACTTTGCAGATTCAGATTATTAATACAAAATATAATCAACTAATAAATTGTGATGTATTATTATAGATTACTGTAAGCTACCCAGCAGTATATAAAGTAGTGGAAATCAAGTGATGCTTACACATTAATGCATCAATAATTATAATTCAATAATATAATATACTGCATTATTCTGAAATGGGCCATTCTGCATAATGAGTACTTTTACTTTTGTTGCTTTAAGTACATTTTGATGCTAATACTTTTGTACTTTTACTTAAGTAACATTTTGAATGCAGGACTTTTACTTGTAACAGAGTATTTTTATACTGTGGTATTTCTACTTTTACTTAAGTAAAAGATCTGAGTACCTCTTCCACCACTGTCTGCTAGCAGCACACTGTAGATTGCTGTTAATGTCATAAGTCACAATATTTACACTGTCATAAGCGAAGTTATTGCCAGATTAGAATTACAAAAGTTACAATCATTTAAAGTCAAATGACCTGGTCTGAGGAAGCCATTTTTACTGAGGTGGGACCTGTTAACTGGCTGCTACACCTTCTTTGATAATATAATTGACAATAAAATACTTGCTTGTTGTTTGGTTGTAGTCTGAACATCATTTCAAATACTTTTCACCTGACTGTTTGCCTGATGAAGGTCCGATGACCAAAACGTCTTATTAAATTATCTTGCAAGTACAGACAGTGTGCGGGATTCTGTTCCTCTCTCAGTACTTTTTGCCAACAGAGGGGGAGACAAAGCGGACAAATCATTCAGCTTTAAACTCGACCATCTTCAGAGTTAGAGAAAGCTTAGTGTCTAAACACGACTCTGCTGCCACAGAGGAAGTTTGGTTTAGTTTTGCTGCAGGATGAGCTTTACTTACACCAAGGGCTGATTTCTCCATCTTCTGTTTCAGACTTACTGTGGGGAGATACAGCATTTGGCAGCCGTCTGTCATTCATCACAAATCATAGACCGTTTGATTAAAACTGTTTAAACGTGTGTGTGTGTGTGTGTGTGTGTGGTCTCTGTGCAGCGGGAGCTGTTCGACATGGAGCCGTGGGAGAGGCCGAGAGAGGAGTTCAAACTCAACAAGAAACTGGGAGAGGGACACTTTGGAGAGGTGTGGGAGGCTGTGTGGACCACCGAGAGCAGGAAGGTGGCCATAAAGATGCTCAAACAAGGTATGGAGGAAGAGAGGGAGGGAGAGAGGGAGGGAGAGAGTGAGAGAGAGGGGAGTGAAGGAAACTTTTGAAATGTCTAGGAGGTTATATGGAGGAAAGAAATCAGTGGGGGAGCCACTAAGGATGGGCGAATAGGCGATGAGAAGGAAGGAAATGTGCTAAAATGTTCAAATAAGGAATGGATGATGGGATGATAGGTGGTATGGAGGAAGAATGGATGAAGGTATAACATTCAATTCAGTAAACTTGATTGAATTGAATTTTATACCGTTGTGAATGAAGTGATAGATTTATAGATGGAAGGAAGGAAAGATAGTGGGAGGGAATAGGAGGGAGGGCATAAAGTTGGAGATAGAGGGATAAATATGAAAAGATGGAGGGAATGATTGGTAAATATATAAATTTGGGATGTGAGTATGGACTAGAGAAAAGAGGAGAGTGAGAGTCATCCTCTCTCTCTCTCTCTCTCTCTCTCTCTCCCTCCTCTCCCTTCTCATCCTCCCCTCTCTCTCTCTCTCCCTCCTCTCCCTTCTCATCTTCCCCTCTCTCTCTCTCTCTCTCTCTCTCTCCCTCCTCTCCCTTCTCATCCTCCTCCTCTCCCTTCTCATCCTCCTCTCTCTCCTCCTCTCTCCCTCTCTCTCTCTCTCTCCCTCTCTCTCTCTCACTCCCCCTCCTCTCCTTTCTCTCTCTCTCCCTCTCTCTCTCTCTCTCTCTCACTCCCCCTCCTCTCCCTTCTCATCCTCCTCTCTCTCTCTCTCTCTCTCTCTCTCTCTCTCTCTCTCTCTCCCCCCCCCCTCCCAGAGGACACTAAGCAAGATGAGTTTGTGAAGGAGGTGCAGGCGCTGAAGAGCCTCCATCACCCGAAGCTGATCCAGCTGCTGGCTCTGTGCTCCAGAGGAGAGCCGGTCTACATCGTCACCGAACTCATGACCAAAGGCAGCCTCAAGTCCTACCTCGCCTGTGAGTGCTACACACACACACACACACACACACACACACAGATAAATAGTGTCGCACACATACCTGCATGCCATGGTCAGAAATGAACGACGCTCGGGGCAGAAATGTCCTTAAAAGTTCATAAAATGTCTGTGAAATGAATGAGCAGAAAAAATGTTCAAGATTTTAGGCTGTTCACATTATTACCATTGAGTTATAGTCATAGTCACATAGTGAATGTGACTGCTGTCCCACCGTAGCTGATTTGCGGGAGCCGATGACCGGGCAATTCTGTCCAGTGCATTCTGGGACAGAAAAATGGAGCGTTGTTTGATCAGGAAAAAAAAAAAAAAAAAAAGAGCACGCAGCCTGAGGCAGTAGAGAATGTCTCTGACTGTTACTCTGTTTATGTGATGTTATATAAGGACTTCAAATAGAACAAATTGTTTATTGGCCAATATGCATTGCAAATATATTATTTCTTACTGTAGTTCAATAGAATTGCTCCTGAAAAGAACCAAAATGCCCCTAAAATTTAATTTCTTAGTTAATTTCTTTGCAGCTTTAACTAATTCTCTTACTTTCTTACCCTGCTGTGTACGCTTTATGCATGCACACACACATGTGAGTGCTCATGCATACATTATGCAGAGCAGCTTAATGAGCTGCTGTGCTCTCTGCAGCTCCCTCCCGCCTCTCTGCACTGCAGTCTGGTAACATTATACTGTAATCTTCTTTCAAATCATTTTGGGGAGGACGGCCAACTCCTTCGCTACTTTTATTGTGGTGTCTGTTGAAGAGAGACAGCCTGGTAAAATGGGAAGGAAACCCACTAAAGAAAAAGGTGCAGTTTACCAGCACCTGATGTGGAACGAACCGATCAGATAACAGAGCATCAATTTACCGCATGGAAGCCAGAAAACTGACGGGAAATCAGTTCCTCAACTACAAGTGTTTTCATTGGTTTATTTCCTCTTTCTAAACGCAGCAGAACGACTTTCTGATAGAGCGGACTCCACTCTTGCTTTAATGTGCAAAGAGGTTTAGAATAGGAAGCTAATTTTGCTTTCTTTGGGTTTCGGAAATTAGTTCAGCCCCTCCCGCTGCAAATTTTTTGGAAAGGCTTCTGAAACAGTATTTAGGCCATGTGACGGAAAATCTCTCCACTTAAAACCAAGACAAATGGAATTATTATCGGCGGATTGGCAGCTCGTCTTGGCAGAGAAATATTGTATTGATGTATTAAAAAGGCTTTAGCTTAGTGAATCTCACCGAGCAAGTCTGAAAGACTCCATTCAAAGGGTTTCTCCCTCATACCTGCAGATGATATCCACTGTTCATTTTCTCCCTGCTGTGTGTGTGTGTGTGTGTGTCTGCATATCTTTATTGTACTTACCTACTGCATACTGTATACTAGTAATTACAGTAGTAGTAATACTTATTAATATTGATTCCACAGTGGGAAATTCCTCCGTCACTGAAACACAAGTGATCCAACACACAGAATCAAGATCGATCAGGAAACTGCTCATACTGACAGAATATATTAGCATACAGAAATGCATAACTAACTAACTTTATTTACGCCGTTTTCCCATGATAACAAGTTCATTTTCTTTGTTTTCTTGATTGATATAATTAAGTATTTATGTCATTATTTTGAGATAACACATTTTGTTTTCTAGAGATAACAACATATTCTGAACAAAAATATAAACGCAACACTTTTGGTTTTGCTCCCATTTTTCACGAGTTGAAATAAAAGATCTAAGACTTTTTCTATGCACACAAAAGGCTTATTTCTCTCAAATTTTGTTCACAAATTTGTTTAAATCCGTGTTAGTGAGCACTTCTGACAGGTGTGGCATATCAAGATACTGATTAAACAGCATGATTATTGCACAGGTGTGCCTTGGGCTGGTCACAATAAAAGGCCACTCTAAAATGTGCAGTTTTATCACACAACACAATGCCACAGATGTCGCAAGTTTTGACTGCAGGAATGTCCACCAGAGCTCATGTTGCAGCATGATAATTAATCAATTTAAACAAATCGACAAAGATTTAAACAAATTTGTGAACAAAATTTGAGAGAAAGAAGCCTTTTGTGTGCATAGAAAAAGTCTTAGCTCTTTTATTTCAACTCATGAAAAATGGCAGCAAAACCCAAAGTGTTGCGTTTATATTTTTGTTCAGTGTAGTTTTCTCATTATTTCAAGATAACAAAGTAATGGGCATAAAGTCTGTGTGTGTTGCCTTATGTTAACTTTCTAAGCCCTTTCTACAGTCATAGCAGGAGGCGTGGCCTATCTGGAAGACCTGCTCAGCTTACCATGTCTGTCTTTGTGTCTGTTTGTGTGTGTGTGTGTGTATATGTCTGTGTGTGTATGTGTGTGTGTGTGTGTGTGCGTGTGTGTGTGTGTTTTAGCCGCTGAAGGCCAGGTGCTAACATCAGCTCATCTCATCTACATGGGCAGTCAGATAGCAGAGGGCATGGCTTATCTAGAGGACAGACACATCGTCCACAGAGACCTGGCTGCCAGAAACATCCTGGTGGGAGACGACCTGGTCTGCAAGGTGGCCGACTTCGGACTGGCCAGGATTATAAAGGTAAGGTGGGGGGGGCACAGAGGTGTGTGTGTGTGTGTGTGTGTGTGTGTGTGTGTGTGTGTGTGTGTGTGTGTGTGTGTGTGTATGCAAGCATGTCGTATGAGAGACAGACAGATGTATGTTTATGTCGTGTCATCTGTCAAGAACCGCATTATGCATTTCAGAATAACGCTGATTCTTCATGTTTCACTTTTGGCCACGCCCCAATCAGTGCCTTTGACAGCTGATGCCAAACACCTTCTGTGACATCACTGATTGGGGGTGTGGCCAGAAGTGCAACACGCTTTACAGTGTCAACCCATAGAGAGCAGTGCTGCTGGATTGCTTTATGGCACAACACGGGCATCGTTTTTACATTGCAAGTTATACACAAATTGATTCCAGTTCCACTATTCTGACTGCATAGTTTCAACCAAGGTTATTATAGTTTTTCATTTTTCATTAGTTTTTATTTTTATTTTTATTTCGTTTTGACTTTTTGTTTTCAATTTCAGTTTAGCTTTAATTAGTTTTTAAAGCGGGTTTGCTAGTTTAGTTTAGTTTTTATCTTTTGAAAATGCTTAGTTTTAGCTTAGTTTTTATTAGTTTCAGTGTTAGTTTTAGTCTTTTTTTGTAATATGGGGTATTTGTCAGGGGCGAGATTCAAAAAGGTAAAAAAAAAAAAAAGATAATGGAAGATAGATTTCATATCCACCCAAAATACTAGGCTTATGTATGAAATAAATGGACAAAGATGAAAACTAAAGACATTTTCTCTATAATTTCTATAGTTTATTTGAGTTAGTTTTGTAAACACACAATACAGTTTCAGTTAGTTATCATTTTTTTTGTAAAGCCTCGTTTTTATTTTTATTTCTGTTAACGAAAATGTTTTTTCACACCTAGTTTTCGTTAACGATAATAACCTTGGTTTCAACTTCATGTTAGCTTACCTGGTCTAGTCTAGTCTAGTCATGTTTATTTATATCGCCCTTTATCACAGTCAAGTCTCAAAGGGCTTTACACACCATCATATAAATGTCATATGCATCATACATATACTACATATGACTGAATGCATATTAGCTGTTATCAAGGCCTGTTAGCAGCTCTTATCCTTCTTCTTGCTCTTCAAAACAACCAGAGCGATGCCAGGGAGGGGGAGAAGTAGTTTTAAAGTTTAAGTGTGTATGTGTGTGTGTGTGTGTGTGTGTGTTAACCCACTGCCTGCCCGCCTGCCTCTCCAGGACAGTGTGTACACAGCCAGCCGCAGCACTAAGATCCCGGTGCGGTGGACGGCTCCGGAGGCCGCCATCTACCAGCGCTTCTCCGTGAAGTCGGACGTGTGGTCGTTCGGCGTGCTGCTGTACGAGATGATGTCACGCGGCAAGATGCCTTACGACGGTGCGCTGACCAATAGCCTTCTTCCTACTAATGTATCACCACTTTACTGCAGTCTTATTCCACTGTATTAACCTGTTAACAAATGTCGAAGCATTGTAAGTATGCAACAATACTGTGGACGTGCTTAATGAAACTCTTCCCATTACATAATGCACTTACAAGGGTGGAACAACACAGTGGAAGTTTTGGGTGTTTAAGTGTACAAACCTAATTGTTTCCATTGTGTGGTTACACCCTTCTAAGTGCATTATGTATTAAGATTTGCATCAAGTACCACCCAAGGTTATTATAGTTTTGCATTTTTCATTAGTTTTTATTTTTATTTCGTTTTGACTTTTTGTTTTCAATTTCAGTTTAGTTTTGATTAGTTTTTAAAGCGGGTTTGCTAGTTTAGTTTAGTTTTTATTTTTTGAAAATTCTTAGTTTTAGTTTAGTTTTTATTGGTTTCAGTGTTAGTTTTAGTCTTTTTTTTGTAATATGGGGTATTTGTCAGGGGCGAGATTCAGAAAGGTTAAAAAAAATTGAAAAAAAAAAAATTGGAAGATAGATTTCATATTCACCCAAAATACTAGGCTTATATATGAAATAAATTGACAAAGACGAAAAATAAAGACTTTCTCTATAATTTATTTAGTTTATTTTAGTTAGTTTTGTAAACACACAATACAGTTTCAGTTAGTTATCGTTTTTCTGTAAAGCCTCGTTTTTATTTTTATTTCAGTTAACAAAAATGTTTTTTCACACCTAGTTTTCGTTAACGATAATAACCTTGGTACCACCACAGTGTTATTGCACAATTATTATCCAAACATATTAATATTTCATGCTATATCTGAATTTATTGTATTGTTTAGAGCGTAGCAATTGTGTTTAATATAGATTATAGGGGAATACTTGTGCAAGATATGTTGCAGCTTTTTGCGTTTTGAGAGTGGAAAAAATACTACTTCAGTACATTTTCTTTCTCCCTGCGTAATCATAACATTTACTCTGAGGATACATTAATATCTTGCAAGTGTCATGTTGACATTAATGGCCTTTTAGAGTTGAGTTATTGCAGTAATTCTTCAAGCGTGGCTCCAGATGGCTCCAGATATCAGCTATCTGCACAAAAGCATATTCTAGATGAGATAGCCCACAGTTTACCTTTGTTCCTGCTGAAGAACAGAGTAAAAAAGCTAATAACCTGTTCTTCCCTCCGTCTTCTTCCCTTCCCTTCCTTTTCCATCCCTCCGCTTCAGGTAAGAGCAACAAGGAGGTGCTGGAGCTGCTGTCGTCGGGGTTCAGGCTGCCGTGTCCGACCCGCTGCCCGCAGAATATCTACCGCATCATGATGGACTGCTGGGCTGCCGAAGCCTCCAAGAGACCCTCCTTCCACGCCCTGCACAGCCAGCTGGACACCATATACGCCAGGATATACTTCAAGACCATAGAGGTGTAGAAAAAGGGAGAGGAGGAGGAGGAAGAAGAGGAGGAGGAGAAGGAGAGGGGGAAAAAAAGATGAGATCTCCAGGAGGCTCCAGAAAACTCTTGGAGTAGTAGAAAGGGTGAGAGAGGAGGAGGTGAAGAAGAAGAGAAAGAGCCTCCTTCAACACTCTCACCAGCCAGATATAAAGGATGGAGAGTGGGATGAGAAAACTGAACTTGAAGACTGAACTCCTGAGATGCTCCATGCAGTCGCCATCCACAACAGGGTATACTTCAAAAACCAGTGAGAGAGGGAGGGGAAGAGAAGGAGCAGCCAAATGGTGAAGGAGGAAGGAGAGGAGAAGGAGGAGATGCTTGCCAAATCAAACGAGGATGAAGGAGAGAATGAGGAAAAAGAGGAATACATCTTTCCTTCCACTAAAAGAGAGGAAAGTGGACAAATGAACGATGGAGACGGGGACAGAAAATAAGGAGAGAACGGTCAAAAGATCAAGAAGAAGAAGAAGAAGAAGAAGAAACGAGACTCAATGTGAATACTGCACTCCGACCCAAAAGACACTCAACACTGAAAACACACTCAGCACACTCACAGCACCAACCTTATTTTGATTTTATACCCTTTTTGTGTTTTCTAAATTATATTTTATTACTTCTGTATGTGCCATGTCTGTGTCTGCACACGCTGAGGTGTTATGACATCACAGGTCAGGACCTTAAAAAAGTCGATCGACTGTCTTTCGACTGCAGTGTCCGGCGCTGAATCGAGGTTATGTGCAATAATGACGTGCTTCCTGGGTCTACTGCCCACGAGCATAGAGTATTTTATTCAGCCTAACTTACACTGCAGGGATTTGAGAAGGCTCTGGCAGCGTGTAACAGATTTGGATACCAGTTTCTTCAGAATACTATGGGAACCCGTTTTTATCTTCCCGTGACCCACTTTTGGGGCCCCGACCCAGTGCTTGAAAAACTCTGCTTTAACGCAGCACCAGTGGGCCGTAGTACTGTGTGTATTACTGCTGAACTATAGGCTCATTATAATGGCCAGTCACAACTAGAGTGCCTATGTTTACACTACAGACTCTGTACACACACACTAAACTACAAAATAATGAAGTGTAAAGAACTACGAAAATGAAGGACTGCTCAGAGAACCAGCCATATCCACAGGACTGTTTTGGAGGAGGGGGAGGTTCTGCAATTGGAAACAATGCAATATGAGAGCAATGCAATTTTGGACTTTTATGCATGATATTTATAGAAGACGAAGGCAAGTTCAGGAAACTTGAGCCATAATCATTAAAACAAAACATTCAGTTCTGCGTTTTAGGCTGTAATGCCATCAGGTACCAAACACCGATAATGGAAAGAATAAAGTATTTTAGGTATGGTTTTGAAATGTGTCTGGAATTTTGATCATGATGTGCAACATTTCTCTGTCTAAGTTTATACAAAGTATTCCACTTGCTTCCCTTAGTAGTAATCCCACTACTGTAATTGGAGAGCAGTTTGTGTGTTTGTGTGTCCCACCATGGAGGAGAGGAGAGAAGAGAAGAGAAGAGAGGAGAGGAGACGAGGAGAGGAGAGGAGAGAGGAGAGGAGAGGAGAGAGGAGAGGAGGAGAGGAGAGGAGACAAGGAGAGGAGAGGAGGAGACGAGACAAGGAGAGGAGAGGAGGAGAGGAGAGGAGAAGAGGGGACAAGGAGAGGAGAGAGGAGAGGAGACAAGGAGAGGAGGAGAGAGGAGAGGAGACAAGGAGAGGAGTGGAGAGAGGAGAGGGGAGAGGAGAAGAGGACAGGAGACAATGAGGGGGAGAGGAGAGAGGAGAGGAGACAAGGAGAGGAGACGAGGAGAGGAGAGATGGAGAGGAGGAGAGGAGACAATGAGAGGAGAGAGGAGAGGAGATGAGGAGAGGAGGAGAGGAGACAAGGAGAGGAGAGGAGACAAGGAGAGGAGGAGAGAGGAGAGGAGACAAGGAGAGGAGAGAGGAGAGGAGACGAGGAGAGAGGAGAGGAGACAAGGAGAGGAGAGGAGGAGAAAGGAGAGGAGAGGAGACAAGGAGAGGAGAGTGGAGAGGAGGAGAGGAGACAAGGAGAGGAGTGGAGAGAGAGGAGACAAGGAGAGGAGAGGAGACGAGGAGAGGAGAGGAGACATGGAGACTATGACATGACTGGTTTTACCCAGAGTGCCTCACTGCACCATGCATTTTAACATGAGTAGCAGGGGGAGCTGAACCCAGAGCTCTGCTTATGGCAGTGCCAAGCTCAACCCATTAAACTGTACAGGTCATTTTTGCAGTTTTGACAGAAATGTCTTCATTATCCGTTGACTTACAGTAGCATTGCTCATGCCAGCTGCTCAGAAAGAAAACTTTGGCATGAAAACTCTTTGAATAAGAGGGAGGGAAAGCTTGATTAGTGATCCATTGGCTTCCAAAAATCCCGAACATTTCCTTTTAATACAGCATAATCAATGAGTATGTATGAAAATGATGAAAAATACTTTATATACCTGGGCAGTACAAAGAGACAGGGACTCCACACCAGTTAAGACTCAAAATACATTTAAAATACTGTATATGTTTGGCTTCCAGATACTGTCAGTCCTTGTGAAAAAGTCAAACAAAAATATCTTTAATCTACGATGTGAACAAAGCTATGAAGAGGTGATAGTGTTTCAGCAGTGGGCATCATAATGTAATATGGCACAACTAGTTTCACAGCCATGTAAAAGTGGGAAAAAACTACATGTAGCACCACCAACCAGAGGGGAAATGTTGACCTTGTTGCATTTCTGTATTTGGTTCGTTCAGGTTCACACTGACCAATCACAAGAGAACCAGGACTTGTAAACAAAAGCCACATGACTCAACAAGTAGCTCGTTTACTGGAAAGTCTTTTGGTGACCTGTCATCCTGCAGGTTAGACGTTTTGGCAGCGAGGAATCAAAACAAATCCGAGTCCCTGTAACTTTAACTCATGGTGGATTTCTCTGCACTCTTCTTCTCTGGTGTTCATGCCAGTTATGAAGAAATAGCTGAATATGAGCATCTTGCAGTTTGCCCTCCTAGCTTCATTTTTGTTACGCTAGACTTAACAAGCATGAGGAACTGCTGCCTATCAGATGTTAACATTCATCTCCTTCTATAAATAAATCTTTGCATTCTTTTTTTTTTTTTTCACTGTAGTTGGTTCAGATTACGTTCTCACTCCTAAAAGGAGTTGAGGCAGCCTGCTCAACTTCCTGATCCTAGAGAGCTGTTAGGGACTTTTAAAACTCCTCTGTGCTGGCTTCTGACTTTACACTTCCCTCTGTCTGATTCTAGAACCTCTTTGACGTCTGATTCTAGAACCTAAACCAGTGGTTCCGATTCTAGACTTTCTCTTGATTCTGATTCTAGAACCTCGATGGAAACAAATTCTAAAACCTGTCTGAGATCTGATTCTAGAACTTAATCTTGGTTCCAATTCTAGACTTTCTCTTGGTTCTGATTCTAGACTTTCTCTTAGTTCTGATTCTAAAACCTCTCTCATATCGGAGTCCAGCATCTCTCGGCTGAATTCAGTCTAAACCTTCTCTTAAGCTGTGATTTAGAACCTTTATAGTTCCTGAAGCTGTTTGTGTTCTGTTTCTATAGAACCACAGGGGGTTGTGAGGAGATTTTGGGGATCTGGGTTGTAGCCTAAAACCTGTCTGATTTTTGACCATAGAGACTCACCTGGTTCTGGTTCTCTCTGTGTGTACAGTACAAAGTTGTGTGTGTGTGTGTGTGTGTGTGTGTGTGTGTGTGTCGAAAGTATCCGGTCCAACTACAGTCTCTCTTTGCCAAAAAATATAGCAAGGCACTTTCACCGGAACACCAAATCAGTGAGATATTATTCAGTAATCATATACATTATATATTTTACATAATTTGCATTTTCTTGAGACCAAGATGGATAGATAGATTGATAGATAGATAGATACTTTGTCTCTCTGAGAGGAAATCTGTTGTCACAGCCTGCACATGGAAACACTGAATAACAGTAATACAAGATATAAAAGTCTGTGTGCGCGTGTGTGTGTGTGTGTGAGAGCGAGAGAGAGAGAGAGAGATTTATGACGCACTGTGGATCATAGGCGGGGTTTCCATGCCATTCATTATTACTTTTCAGTTTTCACACTCTTGGCACACAAGGAAGTTGCTGCATGCCCTCGCGCTTAGCTGTCAGTCCAACAGCAGTTTCAACAGAACAAACCCGCAGCAGCAGCGGCGGCTTTTGTGGAAAAGCGTTCCGCAGATTCCTGTCGCTCTCCATCCTCTACCTGTCCAACAGGTGTACTCGCGCGCACACAGGCAGCGGGGGAAGGCGGCTTGCAGGGTGCCGTTCATGGTCATCTATGGGTGAATCTCTGCGGAAAGCTTGCCCGTGTCTGGAAGCGCTATGGCAGAGGCTTTTCGGCGACAAGAAGGCCGGAGGAGTAGGAGTAGGAGTAGGAGGAGGAGGAGGAGGTGACGGCGGGAGAGCTCCGAGCCCGTCGCCGCCCCAGAAGGTGGAGAAGCCCGGGGAGAGCTCCATCTACACGGCGCTGTGGTCGTTCGAGGCCCGGCACCCGGACGAGCTGTCGTTCCGGGAGGGGGATCTGTTCAACGTGATCAGCCGCACCGGGGACTGGTGGACCGCGCGCAAGATAGACCAGAACGGGCGCGTGTTGGCCGACGGGATCGTGCCCAATAATTACCTGGCGAGGGGAGAGTCCCTGGACGCGCAACAGTGAGTGGTGGGCTTTTTCCTTATGTGTGTGTGTGTGTGTGTGTGTGTAACTAGGCCTAGCTGTGTCTGTCTTATGATTGCTTCTTATAAGCTGTAAAAACTTATAATCATGAGTTAAAATTATGAGTTGAAAGAACATCTTACCAAGCGTTCATATTAAAGTTTATTAAGAAACATTTTTATCTTATTAGCAGTCTTCCCAGCATGCAGTTTGAGTTAAACTTTGTAACCTTTCTTCCTTGTTGTTGTTTGTTACAGTGTTACAGTGTTATCTATGTATGTCAAGGGAGTCTTTGCACAACTCCCTAAATATCCTGATAACCATAATAAAATTTAATGGTAGCACTTTACGGTACACAAATTACAGGGTGATAACTGTGTAATTACATAGAAAACAATTCTGGTAATAACAAGTGACTATTTGTAATTATAATGCCAGTCATTCCTGGTGATAATGAGTAATTATTATGATAACAGTACTACATTCATGTACCAAATTGTGCAATCATTACTTTGGAAACATTTGCTTCCGTCTCTCTTAAATGGAACTTCCATATCCTGTTTTCAACTCCAGCGACCAGCTTCAATTCCCAAATCATGTGAAGAGGTTTTCTTCTATGAGTGCAGTTTTCAGTTTTAGCAAAAGAGTTTCTTATTTAACCATAATCAAAACCCTAAATACTGTATATACTTAACCCAAAGCTCAATCTCAGAACTCATCGTCTATCGGTCTGACGACGATTAGACTCTGGGGTCAACAGCCAATATTTAGGGGTTTCCGGTGTAGCCAGCGGACATCCGGGCCAAGACTTCCTCTTCCGTGAGCCGGTCATTGTTTACAGTCCGATTAGCAACTTGACTCATTTCTTTTATTACACGAGTCGAACGTTTCTCCACACAATACACAAACATAGATACTTTTTGTAGGTGTTTTAGGTCCAGACGACATTTCAGCTAATCTCTATAAACAGATATCTGCATATGAGACGTCGTCTCTCAACTCCGACTCCATTCTCGTGTCTCAAGTTGCTAATTGGACTGTAACCAATGACCGGTGCACGGAAGAGGAAGTCTTGGCCCGGATGTCCGCTGGCTACACCGGAAACCCCAAAATATCGGCCGTCGCCCCCAGAGTCTAATCGTCATCAGACTGATAGACGATGGGTTCCAAGATTGCCCAAAGCTTAACCAAAGTGGTTTTACTTGCCTAAACTTAATCATAGTGAACCTTTTCCATGTGACGAACAGGAGAAAATGGCGAGTCCAGTTCATGCCACTGTCACATAATTGTGTTCAATTAATTTGTGTCCACAACAGAGAATCTGCATTTTAGAGTTCATGCTCATTTCACAAAATGTTATTAGACTGGGTTGCCTCCTCCTGTGTTTGCATTAGTTCAGTCAGCTGCTTACTTTCAGCTGCTCACTTTTTGTCACATGATATAATAATTTAGCGACTTCCTCACTGGTGGAAGAGTAGATAACAGTGGAATGCATCTCATCAATTAGTGGATTCAGCAAATAAACAGTCATGTCAACATGATTAGAAATTATCTGATAAGTTGACTTGGTGAGCTTTACTACATTACTACTACTACTACTACTATTACTACTTTGACCTTTGACCTAACTATTCAGCGCTATGTTAGTCAACAATTTTAAGACAGTGAGGAAAACTCTGTTTCTGCCTTAATATTTTTCTCTCTCTCTCTCCCTCTCTCTCTCTCTCTCTCTCTCTCTCACTCTCTCCCCACACTGAAGTGTAAATAAAGCTGTGAGAAATGTCAGTAAAGTTTCTCATATAATGTCAATCTCATGTCTGTCTGTTAGCAGTGATGCAAGCTGGGACTTAAACGCTGTGTGCGAATCAGCCTCGCCACTTCTTGTTTTGCCCTTCTCTCTCTCTGTTTATTGCTTCAACAGAATGGGAAGTGTGTAATGTGTGTAATGTGTGTAATGTGTGTAATGTGTAGCTGTTCCCACATGTCAACAGGTGCTGGAGAGCTGCGATTCACACTTTGTTAATTATAGCGTTGCGATGTAACACTATAATTAACTTTGTTTCTTTGTTTCTTTCTTTCTTTCTTTCTTTCTTTCTTTCTTTTTATTGATAGTATTAATTGTACTATAGGTCTAACAGCAGTAGCAGCAGTCCTAGATACAGTAGTAGTAGTAGTAGTAGCAGCAGTAGTAGCAGTAGCAGTAGCAGTAGTAGTAGCAGTAGCAGTAGTAGTAGCCGTCAAACAAAGCACAATGAAGAACGACAGACAGAACAACAGACTGTCTGTGAGAAAACATGAGGAACATGAAGGAACATGAAGTTTGAGCCAAGACATCTGATTGGTCAGACACCTTCCAGCTGCTCACACCTCGCTGAGCTTTACTGATTACTATCACAAGTGTGTATTTTGTACTGCTTTGAAGAAAACTTTTCAGACAGTGCACTCTGGAACCTGTAAGCAATAAGAGGATCTTATCAGTTCTTATGAACTGGGTTTATGGGTACTTTCCTATCATCCGGGTATTGCATCACCATCATACACATAACCACAATTAAGAGCACATTCTTGGATTTATTATTATTGCTTTAGAAAGTTACAGTAAGGAAGTATGCTGCTGGGAAGCCACAATAAGAGGCTGGGCCAGGTCAAAGATATGTTCAGTCCAAAGTCTCATTGCACTACATAGTTAGCTTTAGTTTAGTTTAGTTTATTTCAGTTTAGTTTAGTCTAGTTTAGTTTAGTTTAGTTTAGTTTAGTTTAGTTTAGTTTAGTAATGACCACTAGAAATCAGGTTTAACAACTCAGTATTTTTCAGTATCTTTCTCTGAAGTTAATGCAATACCAAAAATAAGATTAGTTTTAGTGCTCACACTTGGGTTTTTTGACCCTACTTCAGTGCAAACTGGTTGCGGTTTTCCGCTTAAGACAATCTATCCAGTGCCAACACAAGTTTAGATGTCACAGATAAGTAGGTTACAGGAAGTTTGATATCCTTTTCTGTGATTATCCACTGACTTGGCACTACCTGAATTGTCCTGCTGCAATAAATCCTGCCCATCTGGTGCTCCATGCAAGATAACTTGCAAGATAACATGCCAGAGTTTCCCCAAGGGGATCAATAAAGTGCTATCTTATAACACAAAGACTTGTAAATACTGTTGGTTCTACCCAGGTTTGTTTTGTTCTACAACCCTCACTAGAACCAAAACTGGGTCCAAAACAGGGAGGATATGAAACCTAAACCCAAATCACCACTAAAATCCACTGATACAGGAAAAAAAACAAAAACAGGTAAAATGCAGAGATTCATTGGGATTACAGTTTTACGAATAAGATTGGCCAGGGTTCTTGTCTTTGAAATACATTTTATTTTAATGCCCAAGCTCTATCCCTTTCTGTTAAACCTTCCTTCAGTTTCAAATGGTATGAAGGACAGACAAAACAAAATATTTTTTGGCAACTGACTACATACTGGTTATACTGGTCGATATTTCAGAAATGTGAATAATTCAAAAAGTTATTTTGGTTATTGTGGGGCCTGTTTGATTTGAAACTTTTGAAACTCCCAAACCACACAACCATTTACTAATATTTAATATCACCTGCTGTGTTGATCCAGATGGTATTTTGGGCCGATGAACCGCTTCGAGGCCCAAAGCCACCTGCTGGGCCCACGCAACGCAGAGGGAGCCTTCCTCATCCGCCTCAGTGAGAAAGACAACGTGGGATACGTGCTTTCAGGTAAGACAGAGAGGGGGAGGGTTGATGGAGGAAGCACAAAAAAAAAAAAAACGAGGGCGAGAGAGATACGGTTACATAGGGGAGCGAGGGAAGAGGGAGTTGAATCTCAGATTGAAAACAGCACTGGATACATCAGGTAAGAAAGGGAGGGATGGAGGGAGAAATGTGTAAAGAGTAAGCAGAATGGAGTTTTAGTTCTCCAAACATTCCCTGGAGGCAGAGCTGCTCTGGAGGCAGAAATAATCTCATTGGCTGAGTTAAACCTCAGTGGGCGGAGCCTAAGAACCACAGGGTTTCTGGCTAAGTAACGTTAAACTGATGCCAAGAGAAAAAGGCAAGAGATAAGAGAGGAGGAAGCTAATGTTATGAAGCCTAGCGCTCTGCTGCTAACTGAAAAAAACATTCTAAGTTATCTAGGTTAGCTTGTTAGCCTAGCTGACCTTCAAGTTCAAACTAGCCATACTAGCCTATAGCTATCTTGGTAAGCTAGTTAGTTAGTTGCTGACCTTCCAACATCATGAATGCCATGGTCGTGAATGAATGAAATAAAGCAGCCATTGCAGTGACTATTTGTATTAATATTTATATTCATATTTATTATTTTTATTGAGTTCCTTATTTGCCATTCACGTTTGCCAGTTAGCTAACTTGCTACTGGCTCTGAAAAGCTGTGGTTCTTTGGCTCCGCCCACCGACATCTACAGTGTCAGCATCATTAGACTTGATTAGAATTAAAATTTCTGTGGTCAAAGAGAAGCCAGCAGTCTGGGACATCGGCCACAAGCCAACGGGTAAAATTTGCCAACTTGTCGGACAGACTAAGTGCGGTGTGACACAGAACAAGACTAGGTCAAAACCTAGTATATGGCTGGACCGTGTATGAGTGTGCCACGTGCGTCCCGTCTCCTCTCTCTGCTGCTGTCCTCTCCACCGCGCCCACGGCCCGCGTTGATCCTACCGATCCAAGCCCCGGTCGCTCTGGTACCCATCGGTGCCGAAAACGGCGTTCGCCGGACACCCGGGGGCGCATCGGCGTCGGGACCCCCGCCGCAATCTCGGCAGGATCACCGGGAACAAATCGGCGCCCAGCTATCCGCACTGGCCGGCACCGTGGCCCCGGGAAACTTCGGGAAGGTCGGAAATAAGCCCTCGGCATGATGAAACCTCCATGCTTGTTTGTGTCTCTCTCTCCGCCAACAGAACAGAGGGCTTCAGGTGGACTGAGCTCGCACATATGCATCGAAATAAATGGCGATATGATATAATTGTATAGATTCTACTTTAGCTTCAGTTAGCTTCAGCTTACATGCATGATATTGGTCAGCCTGCTTACTGTGTGGGAGAAACGGGTTCCCGATCTCAACGGAGAAACAAGATGGTGGAGAAAACGAAACTTACATTTCTGGCTCTATGATCCTATGATGTGCCACGTGCCACGGCCGACCAATGGTGTAACTTGATCACTCAGTCAGTGACAGACATTCGCGTTTATAGGGCTGGCCCCGCTGTTGCGCTCCAGCCAAAAAGACAAGAGAAAAAGGCAGGAAAAGGAATAAAACTCTGATACTGTGGTACTACGCCACACTCACATGGACAGACCCAGTGTGAGTGTGGTGACTCACAAAACTGAGGAGGACAGGGTTAGGCAAAATGTGGGGTTAAAGGGGTACGGCTCCAAAATGTATAGTATGGCTGTAACATCTACTTTTCTCAAGACTAAACAACCAAAAGCTGAGTAGGATCATCCCTCCTGTCTGTGAGGGAGAACAGTGTGTCTCCTGTAACTCCGTATGGACCAGCCTCTCCTGGCAGTGATGTAGGAAAATGCAGGACGGTACTTGCAGTAAATTGTGGGGTAAAAGGATATGGCTCCAAAATGTACAGTATGGGTATAGAAAACACCGTACTCAAGACTAAACAACAACACACTGTGCAGGATCTTCCCCCCGTCACATATAAACCAGCCTCTCCTGGCAGAGATACAGCAAAAACATTCAGGTCAGACAACATATTATGTTTTGCACTGAATTTTGCGAAGAAAATCCCCCCCCCCCCCCCCTTCTCTCAATGCCTCTCCACATGTGATTACCATCACAACTTAGGCATTTAGCTGATGCCCTTTAATAGAAAATGTCAGTATTTGTGTATCCCATCATTTAAGAGCAAAAGTGACAACAGCAGAGTGCAAAACATTGCCAAGAAAGGGACAGAAGATGACTAAATCCTTTCTCCTGATCCCCGCCTCGCTCCATTTACTCCCTCTTTCAACACACCCTACAACAGTGGTTTTCAAAGTGGGGACCGGGAACCTCCAGGGGGCCTTGAGGGAGATCCAAGGGGGCCTCGGCAAAATGAGAAATATGGGCTTCAGTCTAATCTTACTCAGCCAGAAAAACTGATTCTTTGGATACACCCTTTGAGGTTTAAAGGAAGTTCGGCAATTTTGGACCTATATATAATCTGTCTCTTCCATCCCTGTAGTTCTTGGACCCACAGACAGTATTGTCTCCAGAGTCAGCTGTCCGCTGCCTCTAGCTGCTAACAATGAGTCCAAACTGTTTGTCAGAATATCTCCAGAAAGCCGTTTGTGGCTCCACAGGAGAGTTGAGAGGAAACACGACTCCATTAAAACACTTTCACTAATCAGGAAATCACAAAACTATTTTTCTCTGCCGCAGCACAGACCGCTGTGGGCTGAAAGGTGGTTCCTGGTGGAGTGATCTAGTTCTGGACAGTCAGGTCAGATTGTGAACAGTAGAGTTCGGTAGAAGACGATCCGCTGAGTGGAAACGGTGCGGTGCCGCCGCTTTCCAGAAATACGTCGGTCGCTCTCCGTATCATTTTCACAGACTGGAGGTTTTGGAGATATTCTGACAAACAGTTTGGACTCATTGTTGCAGCAAGAGGCAGCGGAGCTCATTGCTTCAACCGACAGCTGACTCTGGAAACAATACTGTCTGTGGGTCCAAGTACTACAGGGATGAAGAGAGGAATTATATATAGGTACAAAATCACCAAACTTGTCCTTTAACTGAACCATGAGCAGCTCTACCTCCAAGAAATGTTTGTATAACTAAAACTCCAATCTGCACACTCTCATCTTCCCAATTTTTGTGCAAGTCATTGTTTGACCACTTGTTGTGGACCTGTGTGTGTGTGTGTGTGTGTGTGTGTGTTCCTGACTTTGTGTGTATCTTTCTCCAGTGAAGTCGGACAGTCGGGTGAAGCACTACAAGATCCTCAAGGTGGAAAATGATTTCTATGTGGAGCCGAACCAACATTTCACCTCTCTGATCGACCTGGTGGAGCACTACTCTACCAATAGCCTCAGCACCACAGGCAGGCTGCGAGAGGCCTGCAAGAGGGTAGGGTGTGTGTGTGTGTGTGTGTGTGTGTGTGAGTGTGAGTGTGACTGTGAGGTTGCAGCTGATTCTGTCAGAGTTTCTATCTTTTTTGCTTCTTCCTCTCTTGTTTCTACTTCCTCTTCTTTCTGGGTAAGTGAAAAGAAGAAAAGGAAGTGTGGACAGTCACACCAAGCCCGCAGTGATGTCTGAAAGGGAATACACGCAAATGCAATGGCTATGGCATTGCACAGCTGTGTGCATGCGTGTGTGTGTGTGTGTGTGTGTGTGTGTGTGTGTGTGTGTGTGTGTGCGTCACATGCATTGCAGCTGTACTGACGCCTGAACCCACAAATTGTTTGGGAAATCCTGTAACACCGATGGATGTAGGGTGAGGGGAGTACTGCTGGATAGGTGCATTCATAACTAAAAGTGTGTGTCTGTATGTGTGTGTGTGTGTGTGTGTGTGTGTGTCATCCACCAGACACAGCCCCCGCCCACAGACTTGTCCCACTCCACAGTGGATGAGTGGGAGCTTCCTAAAGAGGAGTTCAGCCTGGAGGAGCAGCTGGGCACCGGGTATTTTGCCGATGTGCACCGGGGCCGCTGGAAGAACCGCATCAACGTCGCCATCAAGATCATCAAAGGCGGTAAATCTTCACCTCTTTTTCAGCAATACCCAGCTTCATACTCAGAGAGTTATACACAATAAGACCTGGAACAGTCTGTTATAGAGGTTTTACCAGCTGTGGCACAAATTTCCAACATGGAGATCAATCGGAGAATTGTCTATGTGCAAATAATGTCTAAATTTCTAATTCAACGACTAGAAAAACAGAGATACCTGAAAAGAACCTGTTGTGGTGTGGCTGTAGGTCAATTCAGTAATGTTACACTTAAAAACAGATTTATTCCCAAAAGTAAACTGTCTTGTCTTTAGCCCTAGTCTCTACTCAAAAACACTCTGAGTTGCAGCTTGAGAAGAGTCAGCTCAGTTAACCTGAACAAACTGTTAGCTAGCTAACTAGCCAGCAGGCTCATTTAGCAAAGACGCCCATGTTAATGTGAAGATGCAGCTATTAGCTACTGCCACATGTAATGCTAGCTTCTACTTGATACCTTAGCTCGGTCGTTCTCAACGTGGGGTCCGGGGACCACCAGGGGTCCTTGAGGGGGTTCCAGGGGGTCCCCAGCAAATTGATGAATTGTTAAACTTCACCATTATTTCATTTACAAGAAGTTAACACAATTAGAGAATGTAGAATAATGACTGTTTTGATCATAGTTTCTCTGTTATCTCTCTACCTACAATACAGACAGTCATGGAATTCTGGACAAAATGATATCTGACAATAAAAATGTTCTCAGATTTGGGTCTGAGAGACAAAATCTCATCAAATGGGGGTCCGTGGCCCTAATGTGGACTAAATTAGGGTCCTTGATATGAAAAAGGTTGAGAATCACTGCCTTAGCTAGTGTGCTAATCAGATGTGTTAACAAGACAGTGATGGTTGGCTGACCAGATACTATGGTTAGCTAGCTAACAAGGTGACAAATCAATTTAATTTACAAAAGCCTCAATTAAAATCAGAGGTTTTTCAGCATATCATTTATGCCCAAATTGAATAGTAATACTTACAGATGGAAATTGAGTTTCCAATGTAGCTCAAAAAATACAGATATGCATTGTCGACACCATGTTAGACCAGGTTTGAGTGAAACTGGGTGAGGTTTAACTGGTAAAGACAGAATTAGAATGAATAGAAGAGGTATTCTATTTTGGCAAGAAAACAAAGAGCGTTATGTAATGTGTGGAGTGAGTGAGACAGTTGGAACGTTCAACAGAACCGCCGCTGTGTTGCGCAATATTCAGAGAAATTTGACCTTGATCATGTTGAGTCGTCAGCTTTCTGAGTCTCATGTGTTTTGCCCACACTAATATCTGTGTCAGTATTACTGAAATAATCACAATAAATTACACTTCATTCCAGACAGTCCGATCTAATAAATATGTCACGACTCATAAATAAAGTAAAGTACGAGCTGATTGGAAGCATGAAGCAAAGCCACAAAAAACTACTGTCTGTCAAGTAGGTAATTTACTGTAGCTGAGCTGCTGTATGACTCATGAACTTAATGATACACTACTCATCGTCTAAAGAGGAAGTCAGTGGCTCATGCTTCTCATCTCTGCCAGGTATTGCTGTTTGAAACACCAATAATAACTTCAACTCTCTTCTGTTTGTCACAGTGTGAGTCAGTGGATGATTCTAGATATCATTCATTCATTCTATAATAAACCCAGCACTCGCTTGCATTCATTTTTTTATCTTTAATCTTCTGTTAGACTGAAAATTATACTTGTAATATAAAGGAAAGTAGGGTGAAGATATTGTGGGAGGTGAGCATGCTGGAAAAGGTACCAAGATGTGATATTATTTTAAAAAAACAGTCACTACTACTGCAAGTTGTATGTAACCCAATCAAAGATGCCTTTATTTTCCATGCTATAGCATTAGGATCAATTTTGTCTGTTACTGCTGAGTCCCAGTTTCCCCTCTCATTCTTAGTTTTCCACTCGTATGAATGTAACAAAGCAACTTCTATTATACAAATCTACAAATATGCTGCTCATCCTGTCCTTCATAGGTTATGTGCATCTTTTAACACTACCAAGACTGAGTAATATTCATATAGCAGCAAGGTAGGGCTGAAACTACATACCTGAAATCATCATGCAACCTCAGTCTGTAGTGCAGTGGGGAGAAGCTTTCATCAGTCATAGCTGATGAAAGCTTCATCTACAAAATATGCTGCCCGTCTTGTCCCGTGAAGACTAATCTGCATCTGTGAGCATCACTGTGTGGTAATAATCATAGTATTATCTTGTAAGGTTACACATACCTGAGATGTTTCATCCTTTTGTTGCTCTGTAACAGCAGGATAAAAAAGAGACAGCGTGGTTGGTTTAGGAGCGACACCTCAGGCCATGAGTGTTTATCAGTCCCTTAAATATATTTTTATTAGAACGCTATAAAATGATTGTAACAAGCAAACCCGCGTGTCTCAAACAGTGTACTGGTGTTGCATCCAGCCCTATCAGGGTGGCTTATTTTTTGTACAATACACAGTGGCTTTATCATTAGCTCTATAAGCCTCATAGGAAACACGGCATAGCACTCAGATACAATATCATCTTGCTATTATCAATAGTTCTATTCCAAACTGCGATATATCAATTGGAAAAAAATGCTTGCCTGAAGGTTTACCACTCAATTTTCCTAAAATTCAGAGGATCCTTTCTACAAAAATGTTATCATTTCGTCGACCAAGGTCTTAAGTTACTTGCTATCCTTTAGAAAACATCACAATTACCAGGACCAGTGGCAGCTTTTCTATCTGTGACAGGCTGCTGGGAATTTTTCTTTAAATTTAGGATCACAGGTTTCTCTTATCTTGTCATATGTTGAGAACAGAAAGTGTATTTCTGTCTCTATTTCCATGAGGTTGCAGTACTTGCAGAGCCTGACTAAATGTCTTGAATGTCTTCCTTCTTCAATTTCCAAGTTATCATCCCCAGGTCTATATTTACTAAGAATCTTTCTTTCATTTCATGAATGCTAAGGTATTTGGCCAATTTAATCTCTCTGTTAAGTGTTTGATAGAACTGAAGTTTATTCTGTTTTTAAAATGTTGTTATTTCTCTCTTCCTCTCTTTCTGTCTCTTCCTCTCTTTCGGTCTCTCTGTGTCCAGACTCTGAGCTGAATCACAGTGATTTCCAGAGGGAAGTCCAGATATTGAAGAGTCTCCGTCATCGTCACCTCATCTCTCTGTTTGCTGTCTGCACCGCCTCCTCCCCCTACTACATCATCACCGAACTCATGGAGAAAGGCAGCCTACTCAACTTCCTCAGAGGTGAAACTGTGTGTGTGTGTGTGTGTGTGTGTGTGTGTGTGTGTGTGTGTTTGTCTGTCTGTCTGTCATTCTAAAACCCTTGAATTCTAATTCTAGAACCTACTTTGGTTGCAATCCTAAAATATTTTTCAGCTCTTGTTCTGGATTTTTTTTTTTTTGTGCTTTGATTCTAGAACTTTGTTGGGTCATATTTTAGAACCCATTTCAGTTTTGATTCTGGAACCATCATGGGTTCTGATTCTAAACCCTCTCTGGCTGCTGGTTCTGGTGCCTTGTTGGGTTCCGATTCTAGAACTTCTTGGTTTTGATTCCATAAATGACCTAGATTGAAAGTGATGAGATTTGTTCCAGCAGACGACTGAATTTAAATTCTGTTTTCTGAATTTGTATGGAATGATTGAATTTATTGAGGTTGAAACTGATTATAGAAATCAAACTCATGATGCTCTTACCAAGTTTTTATCCTATTAAAACCATATTGCATTGAAAAGTCCTAGATATTTAGTTTTCTTTAAGATATTCAATTGATACTGGACTGGATTTGTTCTGACTTGACTTGCTGTTCTACATTTAGACTTGAGACTTGACATTAATGACATGGACTTGACTTGGTCTTCCACAGTTAGACTTGAGACTTGACTTGAGACTTGTGCCTCAAGAATTGAGACTGACTTGGGACTCAACGCTCGACTAACACAAATGTGTGTTGTCCCACAGAAGACACACAGATCCTTTTTTTAGTGTGTGATTTCTGATTCTAAAACCTCTCTTGAACCGTCCTGCGCTGGAGTCCTGGGTTTTAAAACGTTTGTTTGTACCTCAGGTCCAGAGGGACAGCATCTGCAGCCGGTGTCTCTCATCGACATGGCTGCCCAGGTGGCTGATGGGATGTCGTACCTGGAGGAGAAGAACAGCATCCACAGAGACCTGGCAGCTCGCAACGTCCTGGTGGGAGAAAACTACATCTGCAAGGTGGCCGACTTCGGACTGGCTAGGGTTATCAAGGTAGGGAGGAAGGATCTGTGTATTTTTAAGTGAAATCAAACATGCAGTTTGCTGTGCTGTTATCATAGAAGGATGCTTTGCCCAATGACAGCTCTTTCAAACCTAAGACTCAAAAAATAAGGAAAACAAAAGACCATCACTAATTGTAGCTGTGGTTTAGTCTCGGTAGGTGGCAGAAACCACGGCTAGTGGTTTTGTTTAGAACTTTGATTAGTAAGTAGCTAACAACTTGTTTGTCTCTAAGACAGTATACCCAAACAAAAATACACTAGAAATGGTGTGTTACAAAAACCTTTGATTTGTTCCCACTGAATTGTTAGACACAAGAAGCTGTTTCAGTTCCTTTTTACTTGCTCCGACAAATAACATACACTATTTGGTAAGGGAGCATGTCTTTGTAGCTCTTGATACCCACACCCAAAATACCCAGGCAGGAACAGGCCACAGACGAATGACCACAAGAACATGGAAGCAGTGATTGGCTTCAGGCTGCTCCTTTCTCTCATTTTCACTTTCCCTCCCTCCCTTCGTTCCTTCGTCCACCCAGGAGCCGTTCTACATCACAGCAGATAAGAAGATTCCCTACAAGTGGAGCGCTCCGGAGGCCATCAGCCACGGACGCTTCTCCAACAAGTCGGACGTCTGGTCCTTTGGGATCTTGCTCTATGAGATTATCACCTATGGAGGAGTTCCTTACCCTGGTTAGTTGGTTGGTTGATTGATTGACTAATTGATTGACTTGTGTCTATGTTTTCTGGTGTACATCAAGTACAAGTGTAATTTTCGGCACTTCTGGGAATGTATTTGGGATAATGCTTATCTCGCATTACTTCTCAACACGGCAACTGTTAATAGGAATCTTGTGTTAACGTGTTGTTCCTCACACTTGTGATGCTGAAAAGTAAGACAAACTATACTTAGTGATGTGCTGAAATTGCTACATCAAAGGTGACTGTGAAATCAAAGAATACCAAGTCGATAGTTGTGTCTTTGTGGAGACCGATCTTGTCTTGGAGAGAACGAACTTCTCAAGAACCCGAGAACAGAGAACATCTTTACACTTTGAGATGGACTGTATACCTGAGGTCACGCAGCCATTTGTTTTCCAAGCTGATTCTACCGGTTCTGTACTGTATAGACTATAGTGCTGTTTGTTTTGATGCACCATTCTTGCAATGGATCTTGGGTCTTCCCAGTCGTTCTCTCATCAGCCTAGTCACCATCTGATGCATCCTCGGTTGGGAAGTAAACTTATAAGTGTCAGTGTTCTCAGTGTTCTTCAATTTTGGAATCGTGCTTACGTGTTACGATAGATTTTATGTCAAATGCATTGTGGAGGACACAGTAACACATATTGAGAAAGACCCTAAGTGTGTCCGCTCTAGACAGGCCATGGTAATCAAACGTTTGATCTCTCTTCTCCACCACTTCCCTTCCTCTCGTCCCTCCTCTTTTTCCCCTCTGTACCTCCCTCTATCCTTCTTCTCTCTCCATCCCTCCTCTCCCTCTATCCCTCTTCTCTCTCCATCCCTCCTCTCCCTCTGTCCCTCTTCTCCCTCCATCTCCTCTCTCTCCCCCCATCTCCTCTCTCTCCCTCAGCCTACAACAACCAAGAAGTGTACCAGCAGGTAACCAATGGATACAGGATGCCACCTCCGCCCAAATGTCCTGACTTCCTCTACAGCATCATGTTGGAATGTTGGAGCAGCGAGGCAGCCGATAGGCCGGACTTCAAGAACCTCAGGCTCCGATTGGACAACTGTTCCTATGAGCTGGAGCAGCAGCCATGACTCCCTGCAGTACATGCACAAGGCCACAGAGGGGCAGCAGAGACACAGAGTCTGTACAGATCAGCGCTTGCTGAACTTTTTCTTTCTGAGGACACACATTTTTAAAAACAGTTTTTTCCCACAAACCGAATCGGATTTTGCAGGTTCAGTTTTGTGTGTTTGCAGCTTGCTGAACTGCAAGCCCAGTGTGTTTTATTCAGTCTACATCGCAGGTAGGTGGGAAGGAATTGGCAACACAAAGTAGCCAATAGGTTTGGAGGTTTGGATACCAATTTCTTACAAGAATAATTGGGGACCCTTAATCAGATTTCCTTGACCAAACTTTGGGACCTGAACCTACACTTTAAAAACACTTTTACATAGAAGACAGAGATTCCAGACTGTTTAATGCAAAAGGAAAGTGTGAAGAGAGAACCTTGACAGCATCAGTTGGGCTTTGAGCCAAGTGCAGATGAGGTGTTAGTATAATGTGACAGATAAGAAATAAAGTCTAGACCACAGCTCATAGCATGATTGGCTCACTTAAATATTGTGTACTGGCCCAAATAAAGAGGTGTGAACATGTGCTTCCTTTTGCCCAGAAACTCAAACCTGACATGACATCACACTGTCTGTTTATGAAAACTGAAAACAAGCAAGAAATGGTGGAAGAGCAATTGCCATCGACAGCTCCAACACATATTTTTGTTCTTGTTTTAAATCGGGTTTGATGCTTCCTGATAAAAGATCTATCAGAGAACTTTTGGCACGAAACGAGAATAGAAGAGAAAGTCTTACATGGCATCTAAAACACACCAGAAATAAACAAATTTCTTGCCAAACTAATTAATAAGCTTTCCAAATGGATTCATTTAAATCCATTATGTTTCTTCTTTGCTGATCAACTTAATTCTATTTGATTTATTTGGGAGTACCAGCCTGTGACAGTTGGCTGCAGTACCTATCTATGGCCAGAGAGGGGCAGCACAGCCACAGCAGCCTAACCTCTCCCTCCTCAGCCTTTAATTCAGTCTCTTCCAAAGAACCAATCCAATCTTTGATCACCGAATCTGGAAATGCTCCATTGACAAAGACTGTGACTCTGTGGACTCCTGTGTGTCTGAACATTTACATCAAAGAGAAAATCATCCTGGGTTTTCTCGCAGTTACTTTTTGCATTAATAGCACAGACGGCATGTGAAGACTGTGACAGACCAGACAATATTTTGGACAACATGACAACTGGCAAAATATTAAATACAATTCATCCAGGCAACAAGAAGATGCTGTACAATCAGTGTGAGAGTGCTGAGACGTTTCCCTTTTGGGCGGTGTTGCTCAGAAAAGATGTCTTGTGTATGGTCGACCTAAAGGCAGCAACACATGGGGCAACATTGCCCAATGAAATGTTTCATCATAGTTGTGTTGATTCATTTCCTGTTGCTTTAAACATCCATTTACGTTGCGCAGTATACCTTAAGGCTACATTTTCACATTTCTCATATTCTTCAGATTTGGAATTTGGTTTTACTGCAACTCTTGTGGAGAAATGAGTATTAGTCTCCCATTTTAACATCTAAAATATCTGATCAAAGTGCCTGCCTCACCTTAACAGCAGCACAATGTTCTGAAACTGTTTTAGAAATTTTGTATGAGGGACCCTAACTCTAATATCAGCTTCAAACTGTTGCAAACAGTTGTCATACTGTACAGCTTATATATATGTACAGATTTCTGTACATAAACTGCTTGTTTTTGTATTCTGTTTCTGTTTTTTATGCTTTGTTTCTATGCAGAATGATCTTGTAAATCTATGAATAATGTAATAATAATGAATTAGTAATGCCGAAATGTTTCGAAATGTGTTTCTTAACACCACACACCATATGTAGGCGTGTGTGTGTGTATGTGTGTGTGTGTGTGTGTGTGTGTGTGTGTGTGTGTGTGTGTGTGTGTGTGTGTGTGTGTGTGTGTGTATGTGTGTGTGTGTGTGTGTGTGGGGGGTGATACAGTCCAGGTGTTACATTCCCGCCTGTCTGCTACTGGAGTTAACTGGGTCAGTAAGACCTAAACAGTTGGCCCCTATTTCTCTCTCTCTCTCTCTCTCTCTCTCTCTCTCTCTCTCTCTCTTTCTCTCTCTCTCTCTCTCTCTCTCTCTCTCTCTCTCTTTCTCTCTCTCTCTCTCTCTCTCACACACACACTCTCTCTCTCTCTCTTCTCCCCCCCCCCTCCCCTCTTCGTCCTTCACAAAGAGGTCTCTGTGTCATTGCTCTGATGATGCAGCATTTTGAGAAACTACCCTTATCCGGTCCCCACAGCATGTATGCACACACACACACACACACACACACACACACAGTCTGTCTGAGTCAGTGAGATCTGGGCCAGTGCCAGGAAGAATGGAATGGGCGAAGACAGTGAAATCGTATATGTGTGTGAATATGTGTGTGTGTGTGTGTGTGTGTGTGTGTGTGTGTGTGTGTGTGTGTGTGTGTGTGAGACAGAGAGTGTGTGTTTGTGCTCGCCTGCATGTGCTTTAATGCATGAAATTGTGCAAGTGAGTGTGTGCCTGTGCATGTACTGTATGTGTGTGTCTACATGCATGCGGGTTTGTCCTACAGAGTGTGTGTGTGTGTGTGTATGTGTGTGTGTGTGTGTGTGTGTGTGTGTGTGTGTGTGTGTGTGTGTGTTAGTATATGTGACTCCTCTCATCTCTATCCTGCAGAGTCATTTAAGCCAGTCTATCCATATGAAGCAGGACAGTCATATAAATAGAGCCGGACCCTTCACCTCACCTCCAGGCAGACCCGGTGACCCCGTCAGGACAGGAGAACCCATCTGTTCTCTCAAACTGTGGCCTAGAACCAGAACTGGGTCAAGAACCTGTTGCCTCTTTACTGGTTCTCAATTTGGACCCAGGAACCCCAGAAGAGACCCTGACACCCTGACACATCTGGCTTCTGATTTAAAAACCAAAATAAACAAATCAAAGCTGCCTGTTTCCAATCAAACAGAACTAATGAAACTTCTGAAACTATAAATGGGAAGAATAAGAAAAGGATGCCAGCAAATTAATCGTGACATGAAGTCCAGTTATGATGGGAAAATATGTTTAGCAAAGTAGGGAGAAGTACATTTCTCTACACAGGGGGAGAGGAGTGGAATAAAATCCCAAACGAAATTAAATCTGCCCATTCTCTGAATAGTTTTAAAAAACAACTGAAAAAATGGATGCTGAGTAAATTAGTATAGTGAAACATCTTTTCTAGGACAGTTTGGACTGGTTTCTGAACTTGTGTGTTTTTTTTTACTATTTTCATGATTGTATAATATTGCTGTTTTTATTTGGTGTTTTAGTGTAAAAATGGGAAAGTAGTAGCATATACATGTCACTCCCTTTTCCTGCCTGCCTCCTAGCCTAGACCTCAGGACCGCAATGGAAAGAAGTCATGTGACTTTAATGTGATATCCTGATGAATTTTAGTACCGTATGTACATTTGTACATTGTATTTTAATTTATCGAATAAAGTCAATCAATCAGTCAATTTACTACTAACCCTGATTTTATTAGGAATTTAAAAGCACAACTCAAACGAGTATCATGACACCAAATCCCAGAGGATAGCACTTAAAAGCATTACTAAAAACACTTATTTCCAAAGTGGTCTATTTCCTGCTGTGTATTAATCTAAGAGTGAACATGCAGCAGTCACCCGTAATCGCACGATGACAAAATAAAACCTCTAACAACCGTTTTAGACATTTTAACACTTTTTAAGGCCTTTAATTTAGATCATTTATTTCAAGACTTTAAATACTCAGTTCAGTTTGATTCAATTCAATTCAATAATGCCAGAACCAGCTACACCATGCCTGACCTTATAGGCACTTATTTATTTAAACAGTCACCATGAACAGCAGTGCTACAGTACAAACCAGCACACACATCTCAGTCACTTTTTATATCATATTGTGAGAGAGTCTCAGTCTCTTTCTCTGTGTTTAAGCTGATGGGGTCAGATTACAGCCAAGGTCCCATAAAGTCCGTGCACACACACACACACACACACACACACACACACACACACACACACACACACACACACACACACACAGACACACAGAACCTGGTTTACTGACCCTATTCAACCTTAATGAGATATAAGTTCCACATTTAGCCTGAAATTGCTGCCTGCATGTATGTGGTGTGTAAGTATTCAGGGTGTTTTATATACGGTCCGGTATGAAGCGTGTTGAACCTGTTCACCCTGACGAGTCTGCCTGGCACACTATCACTTCATCTAAACCAAACACACACACACACACACACACACACACACACGTGCGCCTTAGGCTGAATATAGGGCAACGCAAGTCAAGTCCAATGTTTTCATAAAGCATTTACAGCAAACTGGTGCCTCACAAACTGCTTTACAGAGCTGAAGACACAGATAAAACAGCAGCAAAGAGCCTGATTTTTAACTCTAATGTTTTAACTCTAATGTTTTTTAATGTTTAGCCTGGAATTTAAAGACCTGGATGTGTGGAGTCTCAGTGTGCTTGCTTTTGGTGGAATGAGCTTAAATTCCTAAATCATCAAAATTACAGGCAACCAATATAGTGAGTGCAAAGGTCACAGTGTCATGATACAATATAATAAAATGATATCAGATATCAGATGTCAACATCCGTCTCCTTATATATAATGATATAATAAAAAATATACAGTATATATATTTCTGTGACCACAGAGCGATCATGTAAGAGAAAATTATGATGTAAAGAGAAATGAGAGAAAGTGATACAGGCTATCCTAGTATATATGTGTGTGTGTGTGTGTGTGTGTGTGTGTGTGTGTGTGTGTGCGCCAGACAGTCTATTGCCGGATACACCTCCTAAACACCCTAAACACACAGCTGTCTTCCATTGAGAAAGCAAGCACACTGAGACTCCACACCTCCAGGTCTTTAAATTCCAGGCTAAACATTAAAAAAACATTAGAGATAAAACATTAGAGTTAAAAATCTTTGCTGCTGTTTTATCTGTGTCTTCAGCTCTGTAAAGCAGTTTGTGAGGCACCAGTTTGCTGTAAATGCTTTATGAAAACATTGGACTTGACTTGACTTGCGTTGCCCTACATTCAGCCTAAGGCGCACGTGTGTGTGTGTGTGTGTGTGTGTGTGTGTGTGTGTGTGTGTTTGGTTTAGATGAAGTGATAGTGTGCCAGGCAGACTGCTCAGGGTGACTGAGTTTGATGCACTGCATACTGGACCGTATATAAAACACACTGACTGCTTACACACCACATACTGTACATGCAGGCAGCAATTTCAAGCAATATTATATTTCATTAAGGTTGAATAGGGTCAGTAAACCAGGTTCTGTGTGTCTGTGTGTGTGTGTGTATGTGTGTGTGTGTGTGTGTGTGTGTGTGTGTGTGTGCGCAACTTTAATGTTTTTTCCATGCACTGTAAAGCTGGCTGTCTCTGCAGATGGAAGCAGCGTGTGGTTCTGTGGTTTTGTGGTACAGTACATCCATCCTCACACAGCTGCCATGAACCCAGTGACACACACACACACACACACACACACACACACACACACACACACACACACACACATCTTACACTGGATAGACACAAGAACAAAGACCATGCAATCAAAGCTGACCCAGATCTGTTCAGCCTGTATGTGTGCAGACTGTGATGTTTACATTTTACATTTCAGGCATTTAGCTGATGCTCTTACCCAGAGCAACTTAAAGGGGCACTAGGTAAACTTTTTCCTGCCCCGTATAACACAAAATAACCATAATATAATGTATTTGGAAGGAGTTGATAGCACCGTTGCCAATTTGGCAACTTTGTCGCCCAGACTGGCAACTGTATTTCTCAAAAGTGACAGGAAATCTAGTGACTCTTTAGGCCACTGGGGGACAAAGTTAATGTGTTGACTCCCAAAGTATTTATTAGCAAATACTCATATGCTTATTAGCCAGTGTTGGGGTCATTACTGGGGAAAAAAGTAATAAATGACACATTACTCGTCACTTACTTACCTACACCCTAAAACGATTGGGCTCAGCTTACTTCACTGAAAAAAACTGGTACTTTGGACCAAAAAAAAAATTACTCTAATTTGTTACCTAAATTTATTAGTTTTTCTCAAATTTATTTATGATTTGGTTGAAACCTTAAATTTTGATTTAATATCAATCAAAATATATATATATTTTTTTTTCAAAAATGTATATTCACACATAGATTATTTATTATAAAGACCATACACCATTTTTTTTTTACTTTGTTACAACTTAATATTTACTATTAGATCTAAGTATAGTTTTTACTTTTGAATAAACTAATTAAAACACTCTAATTTTGTTACAGGCAATTTTATTAACTTTTGTCATTTTGTCAAATTTCTGATTCAGTACAAACTATAATTTTTAATTATACCTTAATCAATATATTTTCTTTAGTCACAAGCCAAAACGTTACTTAAACTAAACGTTACAAAAGTTAAATTCACTACAATATAAAAGTAGAATTTTCACTAAGGATAAAATTTTGTCAGCTTGCTAATGTGCACTGTACTTTAATTCTGATATTTCCAACATGACTTGAAGTCAGGAGAAGACGATTATATCTTTTGATAGATATTACACCATTAAAGAGGTTAAAGAGGCTGAATAATGAAACACAAGTAACAACCAATCTGTTAGATCAGGAACTGTAATGTGATTACAGTTACTGATTTCTTTACTTTATTTCTTTACTGTGATCACATTACTAGGAAGAGATAAGTTCTATCTCAGTTCTTACTGGTTGCCAGTAGAGGTCAGTGAAGCTCACAGATCGCTTACTGCACCTCCAGAATAATTCATTCACATTTATGTGCTAAATCCAGATCCTCACTTTGTACTCTGTCTGTTCTGACATGCTGATTCTGTAAGATGAGAAACAGTAATGTAAAGTGTCTCACACAGCTGGAAGTGTGTCAGACAGTGTGTGCGTGTGTGTGTGTGTGTGTGTGTGTCTCAGAGGCTGATCCTGAATCAGACAGGTGGGAGTCTGCAGCCTGACTTCAGATTCCTGTTGGCAGAGTAAATCCAGGCAGAGCACTGAGGGGTTAAAGGTGAAGACAAATGTGACCAGAGGTGGGGGTCGAGTCACAGTTTTAATTGCTTGATATTTGACTTGATGCATGAAGAGAAGACTTGAGACTTGACTTGGGTTCTGGTGACTTGGGACTTGACTCTGACTTGTACTTTCATGACTTGAAAAGGTTTCTAAAGTCTTGACTTGAGATCTTGTGTTTGTGTAAATGACTCAGATTGAAAGTGATGAGATTTGTTCCAGCAGACGACTGAATTTAAATTCTGTTTTCTGAATTTGTATGGAATGATTGAATTTATTGAAGTTGAAACTGATTATAGAAATCAAACTCATGATGCTCTTACCAAGTTTTTATCCTATTAAAACCATATTACATTGAAAAGCCCTAGATATTTAGTTTTCTTTAAGATATTAAATTGATACTGGACTCTTGATTTGTTCTGACTTGACTTGTTGTTCTACATTTAGACTTGGGACTTGACTTGGGACTTGACTTGGGACTTTCTTTGTTTGTCTCAGCACATCAGCACCTTTGACCTAATTAAATTCCTGCAGGCTGTATGTCGAGACAAGTTCAAATACAGTGTGAGTTTGATGCTTCTTTCCTAAAATAACTCCTCTTCCATGCTCCTCCTCCCCCCCCCTCTTCCTCCTCCTCCTCCTCCTCCCTCCTCCAAGACTATATTTCTCTTGGCAGTCAGCACACAATTATTCCTCCCCCTCCTTCTCTTCTTCCTCCCCTCCTGTCTGCCTGTTTTCTGCTCCTCCTGGTTGTGGTAACCTCTGTACAGCCTGACCTTTAGACAGACTAAACTTCATACCAGAAGGTTGGGGAGAGGAAAAACACACACCTACAGCAGTGTTTGTGTGCAGTGTGTATTGTGCGTCATGTGTTGTTCTGTGCAGTGTGCGTCCTGCAGCAGTAGGTGGCTGTTGTCTTGTCATGCAAGTCTTTGTTTGCATTCAGCACAAACAAAAGTTTGAAAAGTTTGAAAGGATAAGGTGTAACTGTCTTAGCGACATGTTTCCTTGAGATGTTTATTTTATGTTTGTCATAAATTAATGATTATTTAAGTTCATACGGTCTTTAAAAATGATTAAAAATGTATTATAAATATGATGTTAAAAGGGTAACATTGATAAAAAATGTGTCTAAAATATACCACCTTAAAATAATGTTTGGTTAAAAATGTAGTGCCTTTACAAGGACAATGTGATATGTTTAAAGTAATTTTATTTGAAATCAGCACATTTCTGTTGTGCTAACGTGTTTGAGCCTGTATATCAATGGACACTAACTTGAGAGACATTAAAATGACAGAGATGTATATTTTGAACCTTTTATATCTTTTATTTTCTTGTAGTTTTCACGGTGTCTGCTGACGAAAGAGAGAGAGAAATAAAATAAAACTTCAGAAGACATCTGTATGATGCGTGGCCATTATTTCATTGGACCAGTGTAGCTACATAAGGTAAGATAAGATAAGATAAGATAAGATAAGATAAGATAAGATAAGATGGCACTTTATTGATCCCCTTGAGGAAATTCAGGTGCCACAGCAGCAATTGGCGGAACAGTGCCAAGGAAATCAGTACAGCAAGGTAATAAAAGAAAAAAGGTAATAAAATAAAATAAAGGTAATGTAGATAATATAAAAACATAGAGACAATGCATATTAGGCACAGCATGCATAGGTCGTTGCAGCAGCAAAAGCATCCTCCAAAATGTCAACTTTTTGTCTGTCTCACTATAGTATTAGAACTGGGGATAATGAAATATTTGAAAGTATTAAAACTACAGTAATGATGCTTTCTTTCTCTTTTTTCTCTTTCTCACTCTTTTACTTTCTTGCGTTCTCTGCTCTGCTCTCTTCCATTCTTTCTTCCTCTACCCTTCACTCACTGCACCTCTTCTCTCTCTCTCTCTCTCTGCCCCCCCCCCCCTCTCTCTCTCCGTCTCTCTCTCTGCTTCTCTCTCTCTCTGCCCCCCCCTCTCTCTCTTTCCTTCTATCCACTCCTCTCTTTATTCTGCTGGTTACAAAGATAACAGAGGTAACTAACTACCAACAGTTTTAACAGCCTCCAAAAGACACACACACACACACACACACATCCACACACTGAAAAAGGCAGTTTTTTTTTAATCTTCAGTTGTCAGCTCTCTGGATCAGAGAAACTGTTCTTACTGGAGCTGTGGTCATATAAACACACACACACACACACACACACACACACACACGTTCAGTACTTTATTTGAATCCACTAAATTACATTATAATGCATAAGATTCACACATTCTATGCATCATGGTTTAAGGGTGTTTAAGCCTGGCAGCACTGAACAGCACTGAACAGAACGCTGCCAGTGGTTTGGTCATTTATTTCAGACTGCGATCTCACCTACAGTTTCAATCAATCAATCAATCAAACTTTATTTATATAGCACCTTTCATACAGGTTAGTGCAGTTCAAAGTGCTTCACAGATGACTGACAAGTGGACAATTAGACAGAACACGTGTAGACCGTAAAGACAATTTGAGACCAATGCAAAAATAAAAAATGATGACAATGCAATACAATAAAAATTGATTTAAAAGCAAAAATATATTATTTCAATTTCAACTTTATTTATATAGCACTTTACACACAACACAGTTGATCCAAAGTGCTTTACAACACACACAGAGGAAAAAAAACAACAGAAGAACAAACACAATAATAGAGGAGAAAAATCAGAGTGATGATAAATAATAATAATAATAATAATAATAACAGTAAAGGCACATGGTCACACACAGAGCCCAAAGTGGCAATAGAGACTTAAGGGGGAATACCCGAGGTAGTTAAGCCATTACAATAATATTAATAAAATAACAGATGAAATAAAATAGAATACAATTTGACAACATAAAAACAATAAAATAAGTGAATAAAATAAAGTAAATAGAGTCTAAAAACCATTCTTAATCAAAAGCCATGCTGAAGAGGTAGGTTTTAAGTTTACGTTTAAAGATTTCAACACTTCCAGCTGCTCTCAGAGCCACACGGTTCGGAGCATAAAAGCTAAAAGCTGCCTCACCTAAAGTTTTAGTCCTGTACTTTGGAACAACTAACAGACTCGTGCCAGAGGACCTGAGGGGCCGAACTGGTTCATAAACTGTAACCATGTGAGACACATACGCCGGTGCAAGACCATGAAGTGCTTTCAAAAAGAGTAAAAGAATTTTAAAATCAATACGGAAACTGACAGGCAACCAACGTAAGGACTTTAAAACAGGTGTAATGTGTTCTCTCCTTCTGGTCCTGGTCAGCACTCGGGCCGCAGAGTTCTGAATCAACTGTAGCTGATTTATAACTGTTTTGGGTAGACCAGATAGGAGAGCATTACAGTAGTCCAGCCTGCTCGATATAAAAGCGTGCATTAGTCTCTCTGTGTCACTCAGAGAGAGAAATGGTCGCGCTTTAGCAATATTTTTGAGGTGATAAAAAGCAGATTTGGTGACAGACCCCACATGAGCCTTAAAGTTCAGCTCTGAGTCAAAGTTTGTTTTCTTTGGTCCGAACCAAAGTGGAAAAGTGTGGAAAAATACAGGCGAACCAGGACTTGTAAACACATGGACCCACAAGAAGCTTGTCTACTGGACGGAGTTTTGGTGACCTGCCATCCGGCCTGGTGAGAGATTTTGGCAAAGCAAATCCCATTACATTCCCTGTAAGAACAAGTTGTCCGGGTTTCCAAGCATGAAGAACTGCTGGCTATCAGATGTCAACATCCGTCTCCTTCTACCCATAATCCCTTGCGTTCTGGAGTGGTTTAGGCCCGAGACTCTCTGTGCCGTCATTTGGTGCCACCAGAGTTCAAAGGTCATTCTTCTCACCTGGACAAAGGGACCCAACTAAAGGAGGAAACACTGCAGAGTTTGAATAAACTGCTCCAAACACGCCTGGTGTGAACTGAAGCGTCCACACACACACACACACACACACACACACACATCTGGGGAGCGGCAGTAGCCATCTCTCTGTCATCTGTCTTTATTCGTTACGGTCGAAGGAGGAAGCCCTTCTGGAGTGTGTGTTTACTCCTCTCCCTCTCTCTCCTGGTCTTTTCCCGCTCTGTCGGCCATGTTGTTCTACCCAGCAGTCACTGCTGCTTCATATGCAGCCTGCCTCCAACCACAAAGCCTCTCCTCAAGCCTCATTCAATTGGCGAGGCGGGTCAGAACAGGACAACGCAAGAGAAGTCTTGGTATATACATTAAGATCCAGTCAAAAGCAGTAGTTACCAGCAATAAATTGTCCAGGGCACTCTTGTCAAAAAAACAAACAAAAAACCCCACAAAAGCGATGAAGGAGTTTTTCACTTTTAGCCGGCTTTCACACCAGCATTGTTTGGTCCGGACACACACACATAGCATCCTAGACATATGTATTTCTGTAAAGAGGTCAGTGTGTCTGCAGCAGTGCGGAGGTTCAGTGCCTTGCCCAGCGGCACAGAGTCAGGACCCGATCACACATGATGCGTTTTAGCCACACAGGGCGGCCTTTTCTAGTTCTAGATTCACTGTGAGTGAAGCGTTTTTTGTGCTGCTTTTGCATTGCTGGCTGCCTTGTGTTTTCCTGCTCTAGGCACCTTGCATTTTTGCAAGGTTATTATATTCTATTATATTATATTTGGAGTAAAGATCAATGCTGTATTACTGTATTATCACTTTTTAAAGATGATGTCTCATTGATCTGTCATAGTGCACTAGGTTGTAAATTAAACATATAAAAAAACAATATATACAATAATAAATAATCAACAAAGTAATATGTATATTGAATTGAAGTGAATTGAGTTTTATTTTGAAGAGGAAAACAGATGGAGGTAGGTATGATTCTACGATGTTAATCTCCACTGTAGGTGTTATCATCCTCTTCTTGTTTGATGCCTGTTTAATCCCTCTGGCTGTGGGCTTGAACAGTGACCTCAGCATAGTGGTCTTACTGTTCAGGGTCAGGCATGAAGGACAGAAATGTCCAGAAAAATGTCCTGACACCCTTATTCTTCTCTCCGTGGGTTTGATCATTGAAGGCAGAAGCATCGTCCTCTTCATGTTCGATGGACGTCTTTGTTTAATTCCTCCGGCCGGGGGCTTGAACTGTGACGTTCCAAGCG
Organism: Centroberyx affinis; assembly: GCF_046629955.1. Classification (NCBI taxonomy): domain Eukaryota; kingdom Metazoa; phylum Chordata; class Actinopteri; order Beryciformes; family Berycidae; genus Centroberyx; species Centroberyx affinis. Next base: position 157,938 of record NW_027280357.1, read on the forward strand.
AAGTCTGCAGCAAAGTAAACTTCAGCGTGGTCGTCCTCCTGTTTGGTATCAGTTTTGCAGGTCAGAGTTTTCCAGAGGCCTCTGAAAAATCTTCTGATACCTTTCATCTTCCTTGAGAAGCTGTGGGTTTCATCATTGGAGTCTGAATCATCATTCTCCTGTTCAATGCAAGTCTTCGCCCTCTTGCTGTGAGTTTTCCAGAGTCCTCCAGAAACTCCTCTGTTACTCTTCCTCTTTTTTGCCCACTTGCTGCGGGTTTGATCACAGAAGGCAGAAGCAGTGTCCTCGTCCTGTTTGATGGACATCTTTGGTTTGGCCCTCTGGCTGGGGGCTTGAACTGTGACGTTCCAAGCGAAGTCTGCAGCAAAGTAAACTTCATCATGGTCGTCCTCCTGTTCAATGTCAGTGGTGCAGGTCAGAGTTTTCCAGAGGCCTCTGAAAAATCTCCTGACACCTTTCTTCTTCTTTGAGAAGCTGTGGGTTTCATCACTGGAGTCTGAATCATCGTCCTCCTGTTCGATGCAAGTCTTCATCCTCTTGCAGTGGGTTTTCCAGAGTCCTCCAGAAAATCCTCTGCCACCCTTCTCTTTTTTTGCCCTCTTGCAGTGGGTTTTCCAGAGTCCTCTGGAAGATCTTCTGCTACCCATCTCTTTCTCAGCCCTTGGCTTAATCACTTGGCTGTCATCCGACTTTGTGGCCAAGTTGGTGGCATCTGCCGCCTCATCATTTGGGGCAAAGTTGTCTGAGGCCATGACTGACTTTGTCTCCATCAAAGCCATGGCAGCCTCAGCTCTTTCAATGGTAATCCTGAGTGTGTTTGCCAACTCAGTGAGGGATGGCTCTTCATCTGCAACCACAGCAATGTCAGCTGAACATTCAGTGGTTGAGTCAGCTGGAGCCGGCACACAACAGGATTTCCCATTGAGCTCCAGAACAGCAGCCTCCAGTGCCACAGCCGTGGCACTGGATTCAGAGGCTGTGTGGGAGGGCTGGGAGGTACCGGAGGCCTGGGAGGTCCCAGAGGCCTGGGTGGTACGGGAGGCCTGGGGGGTACCGGAGGCCTGAGAGGTCCCAGAGGCCTGGGAGGTACCGGAGGCCTGAGAGGTCCCGGACGCCTGAGAGGTACCGGAGGCCTGGGAGGTCCCGGAGGCCTGGGTGGTACGGGAGGCCTGGGGGGTACCGGAGGCCTGAGAGGTCCCAGAGGCCTGGGAGGTACCAGAGGCCTGAGAGGTCCCGGACGCCTGAGAGGTTCCGGAGGCCTGGGGGGTACCGGAGGCCTGAGAGGTCCCGGACGCCTGAGAGGTACCGGAGGCCTGGGAGGTCCCGGAGGCCTGGGTGGTACGGGAGGCCTGGGGGGTACCGGAGGCCTGAGAGGTCCCAGAGGCCTGGGAGGTACCAGAGGCCTGAGAGGTCCCGGACGCCTGAGAGGTCCCGGAGGCCTGGGGGGTACCGGAGGCCTGGGAGGTCCCGGAGGCCTGGGTGGTACGGGAGGCCTGGGGGGTACCGGAGGCCTGAGGGGTCCCAGAGGCCTGGGGGGTACCGGAGGCCTGAGAGGTACCGGACGCCTGAGAGATACCGGAGGCCTGAGAGGTACCGGAGGCCTGGGAGGTCCCGGAGGCCTGGGTGGTACGGGAGGCCTGGGGGGTACCGGAGGCCTGAGAGGTCCCAGAGGCCTGGGAGGTACCAGAGGCCTGAGAGGTCACAGAGACCTGGGGGGTACGGGAGGCCTGGGGGGTACCGGAGGCCTGGGGGGTACCGGAGGCCTGAGAGGTACCGGAGGCCTGGGGGGTATGCGAGACCTGGGGGGCACGGGAGGCCCGGGAGGTACTGGAGGTCTGAGGGGCACGGGAGGCCTGGGGGGCACGGGAGGCCCGGGAGGTACGGGATTGCTGGGGGACACGGGAAGGCACAGCAACAAACAAGCGACTCCAAAGTGCCGACCTGGAGTTGGATGGTTTTGCGTATTCCAGCATATCCATTATGGTCATATAGTCAGTCGACAACATCCAGAGTGCGTTCTCAACATTCAGATGCAGTGTGGCCTCTTTTGTGTTGTCAGTGAAGCACAACTCTGGGTTGATGACTTTGACCTTGCCGATCAAAGTGAGCAGCTGACTCCAGACCAGCCGACGTTCTTCTCGGCAGCTGTATCGGCGCTCATGGTCCTGAGAGAGGGCCCCTTTCAGGACCCTCCTGAGGGACTCTTTGCTCAATATGAGCGTCTGGAAGAAGAGAACAAGAGAAGAAGAATAATGGCTAATTGTCATTTCATTTAATCTCCATGTCTCACAAATGTATCTATAGAATAGAAAACTTTAATGTCCTCATTGAGGCAATTTGTTTTGCAGCTTAAACAGCAGACAGCACTTATTTCAACATTCAGCACATACTCATATCACACGGTAAAAGTGGAATCACCTTTTACGATAAAAAGCATACTGTGCAGTACTAATAATACTAATACAGTTTCAGAGTTTCAGTGCTTTGTTGTCAACAACCCTCAGGTGACATGCACATAGCAAGATAAAATACATACTGTACAGCACATATAATACAATATGTACTTATCCGGATAAAGTGCATACTGAGTGCACACCTCATAATGCAGCAGCATATTTAACTACATCATGAGTTAAATCGTTTACAAGTAGTAATGAAAAAAATAAAAACAAGCAACCTTAAAGAAAAGAGAGAAAAAAAGAAGTAGAACTGGAGTAGCCTACATTTAATTGGCTGGCTGTTTTTATGGCTCCATCCTGTCTCCACTGCCTGTTTAACTGAGTGATGGCTGAAGGGATAAATGAGTTCCTGATTCTATTGTTTTAGACTGTGGACATCTGAACCAGAACCAGATGGTAGAGCCCCAAACTCATGGTTAAGAGAGTGAGAAATGTCTGCAGCAATCTGATTTGCCATTTTATTCAGTCTGGTCAAGTATAGGTGAGCTAGATCTCTCTGCTGCTTGTCTATGATTTTACACACATTTACCACAATCCTACCCAGTCTGTTTTTGTGTGCCACCTTAGCATTACCATACCAACACACCAGCAGATACTATTGCTATATTACTGTATGTGATAGTAAATTATTAGTCAAGTGTATAAGCAACTATACACCAATAGCCCACATTAGCCTATGAGGATTTTGTGTATACCGAGCTAAAAATGACCAGTGTAAAGTAAATCTATCAGAAATTGAGTCAGTCTGCACACACCCAGATTTAGCAATGAGGGCTACATTGTGTGTGTGTGTGTGTGTGTGTGTGTGTGTGTGTGTGTGTGTGTGTGTGTGTGTGTGTGTGTGTGAAATCAAGTTTTAAGCCCACAGTGCCGCAGCGACCTGTCAATCACTCGGAAATCAACTCTGTTTTATAACCGTTATATCCCATTAATGATGCAATTATTTAGAAAATCGCCATACGGACACATATTAGAAGAAGTGAAATTAGCTACTGAGACCATAATCTCTTGTCAAAAAAATGTATTGACTTTATATTTTGAGTGAGAAGTTGAGCTGTGGTCCCATTGTCATGAATGGAGTTGGGCGGGATTTGGAGTCTTTTTGGAGCCGGCCTCTAGTGGACGTTAGAGGAACTGCAGCTTTCAGTCACTTCCTTACTGGCTTCAAAATTCACTTGTGGTTTTGGCCGCTTGTTCCAGACCAGCCTGTCTATCACAGACTAAGCCAATGGGCTTCTACACTGTCATATAGGGGAGGAACACAATGCAGAAGAAAGCACAGCCAATGTAGCTTGCTGCTAACACAGAGTCTGTCCGGCAGCTTCAACTAATCATATAAAATATTAACGGCTATATTGAAACTTTTCAATCGGATTTTCTTGAAGCCTAGAGGGATATGGATTTTTTTAAACCCAAGTTTTGTGGAATACAACCAAGTGGAATCGTTTGTCAGACGTTTGTTTAAAAAAAAAGCAAGCTGCAATGGAATATAGGAGAATAAATACACATTTATTCATGACATTTTGGCCTCAACAACCACTTTTCCAGAAAGAATACATTAATCTAAGATATATTTCACTAAATATTGATGTGATCTGTTGATACATATTATTAAATTAGTTAAATAATATTAATTAGTAATTAACGTCACGCAGGCGTTACCGCTAGTAGTCTTACCCGCTTGTGGGTAAGACTACATTATATCTACTCAAGTTCTGTGTTAACAAAGCTATGACTGACATGCAGCATGGGACATGTAGTACAGTTAAACCTGAGAATCAAGGTGGCTTAAAGATTGGATAACCAATACTGGGCCAACAAAATGGGTACCAAGCATGCACTTGTGCACTAAATCACCCTGAACAGTCTGGCTTACTTTGGACAGATAATTATACTAATTTCCATTTTCAATTCAATTTTCTCCAATTAAATTCAGTTATCAGAGAGCTAGAGAACAGGTGCACTTCCCCACATTTCTCCACATTTCTAATATTTTACATTGATAATATTTCCTAATATTAATTTGAGAAAGTTAAAGTCTTTACTTACCGTCATCAAGACGGTCAGATTCCTTGAGGTTCTGTAGAAAAAGTATTGAAGATTCGATTTCCGCTGTGTTGAGGTTCTCTGTGAGTCTCAGTAGCCATATGACCGACCGAAGCCTCAACGCTGGTATTTACTGGCAAATCCATGGAATGTTCAGCTTCATGTGTCATTGTGAATTCATAAGGCTCACCTGAGTCTGCCTGTACAGATGAGCCTGTGTATTCCTGTGCAGAGCAGCTCATTGTGAGGTCATTCTGACAGTAAGCATCAAGTGGAACCAACAATTAAATTCCTCAATTTCATCTTCAGTAACACTGAATTATAAATTGGACTATCTCTATATTCATGATTCATGACTCAGATTCATGAATAACTACTGAAAAAGAAATAGGGGCCAGATCAGGGTCTGCAGCAGATCCTACAGTGCATCAGAGACTTTTCAGTTGTATCTTGCTTTTGCATGTTGGCTCAAAACTCAAATGCATGTTTTAAAGAGTAATTGATCTACAACTGGCTATTAATATTGACACTAACTTGAAGTGTCAAGGTAGCCCAAATTGCCTTATCAATGCCACAGCTGGCAGATGGTTGGAAAAGGCCACAGTTTTAAGAGCAATCAAGCTCTGAAAACAATGAAGACACGTCCCAAAACTGAATAAGTCACCAAAACAGCAGATTCTGTCCCACTGACCAAAGAAAACACTAAGAGCAGCGGCCAATACTGCAGTGAGCCTTTGTGTTATATGGATCTTTGGTTGCTAGTATAAAATATGCATAGGCTACTGTAGATAATTTGCTTATTTTACTTTTGCTTGTAAAACAGCATGGGACCTCTGGTTTTACTATGTACTATACTGGAAGAAAGGATGATACACAATAGAAATACTGAAAATACTACAGACTACTTCCAATACTACAGACTACTTCCAAGTATTTAACTTTTTCACAGTTATACAGTAACAGTTTTTGTTATACAAACAAAAATTCCAATACTGTAAAAGGCAATACGTTCACAACTCTGTAACCAATGCGGACACACGAGAGAGAGAAAGAGAGAGAGAGAGAGAGAGAGAGAGATGCTGGTGACCGGCTGTAGTGTTTTCTATCAAATTTACCCATTTTACCCGTTCCATTATTGTGTTAGTCTCTCTTTCATCCCTATGGGAACTACAGAACAAATCAGGGTCCATTCTGATTTATTAAGGAAGGCAACCTCTTGCTCTTCATTAGTGACGAGTCCATATCACACGGGACGGTGACAGCCTACTGGGAGCTGACAAGTTAGTTACTTAGCAAACACTTAGCTTAGCCAGCAGCCTAACCAGCCTGTCTCAGTCAGCCTCTGTCTGCTAATGTTGCTTGATAAACTCTCTTTTCTTGATGAGCTGCGCCCTGCACTGCTCCTGCCCTCCTCCTCCTTCTTCTCTTTTCTTTTCTGACTTCCAGAATTATGTTTTTACCTGACATGCTGTCTGACCCGCGGTCCCGCCCCCGACTTCACTTCTGCCCTCCATCAGTTTCCGAACACGCAGTGGAGGATCAATTGGATGGATTGGAAAATTAAAACTACTTTAATCACATATTGCATACTTTGTGGGTTTATTTTTTTTAATTCTGAAGTATCAAATGCCTTTGAAGGATCTATAGAAACATTAATTCATACATCTTTCTGGAATTGTTGTGAGCCCTCTCCAGCTGTGGGCCCCTAGAATCGTCACCACCTTTCACCCCACTAGTGATGGCGCTGGTTACAATTACCACAAATTGTCTTCTTATCGGTAACACTTTACAATAAGGGTTACATTAATTAACATTAATTAAGGGTTAGTTAATGCTTAACAGTTAAATAATGTGTCTGGTAATCATTTACTAATGGTGTTAATGTTAACTAAGATATTAATTTATACATTATTTAATAGTCATCTTTATAAACTATTAAATAATGTATAAATTAATACCTTAGTTAACATGAACACCATTAGTAAATTACACATTAGTTAACTGTTTATTAAGCATTAACTAACCCTTAACTTAGTGACCCTTATTGTAAAGTGTTACCATATTCTCAAAGTGTTCTGAACATAACCTGCCGCTTGCAAAGCCAAATCAAACTGGGAAGGTGTCATTCCCTTACAGTGGTGCAAAACCATTCTGTCCAATGACAGAACACCTTACTGAACTAGAAGACATTTGCACACATCTGGCACAGTGGCAGGTGGAGGTATTATTAACCCTGTTACACATCGATCCACAAGCAGCTGGTTTACTGGACACAGGTTTGGTGACCTGTCATCCGGCCAGGTTAGAGATTTTGACAAAACAAACTTTCCCTGTGAAAACAAGCTGTCCTGGGTTCATTTTGTTCTACTAGACTTTCCAAGCATGAAGAACTGCTGGCTATCAGGTGTCAACATCCGTCTCCTTCTACCCATAATGCCTTGCATTTTGGGGTGGTTTCTTGTCATTGGTTGGATTGCGTTCACTCCTAAAAAACCGCACCGCAGTTCTCTTGTTCCTTGTTAAAATATATCGTACAATACTTAAAAACAGACTTAAGTAAAAGTAAAATGACTATCTTTAATAAATCCTGAAAAAAAGGACTAAACACAAAAAGTCACTAAAGTACAGTAACAAGAGTAAATGTACTTCATTACTTCCACCCTTGACTGTATCCTCTCCTCACCCCCCTCTCTCTCTCTCTCTCTCTCTCTCTCTCTCCTTCTATCCACTCCTCTCTTTATCCCCTCTCTCTCCCATGTCATTCCTCCCTCCCTCCTCCTGTTTCCATCTGTGGTGCAATATTTCTTCTCAAAAGGTCAAGAATGGGGGTGATGAGTGTGAAAGGGGAGGGAGGGGTGGGGATAGAGCAACAGAGAGAGGTATAGGGAAGGAGAGAGAGAGAGAGAGAGAGAGAGAGAGAGGGAGAGAGAGAAATGGAAATGTTTCAGGATGTAAAACATCAGCAGTAAACGTCAGGTTTTGGTGTCAGTCCCTCAGAATCAAAGAGCGAGGGCTTCTTTCTAGAGCCGCCATTTTGCACCGAGAGACGTTCGACAATCATCACAGGGAGAAATCCATCGGAGAAGAGGAGAGAGACCAATTTCTCCACCCACAGGAGCAGGAGAGAGACCAGAATGCAATGCAGCAGAGAGACAGGTTGGGGTTTGAATGAGGGGCGACTCTTACTTTTTCTCAACTGGAAAATCTCTCCCACTCTTGCCCTTACTATGCTGTCACTATCTCTATCAATATCGTTATCTCTCTCTCCACCTACATGTTTAACCCACAGCTGAATGCAACAGGTTCAGGATCATTCTCTTGGGGTTGTTGAAAGGCATTCTGGGAAATGTAGGAAATCACTAACTGAAGTAGAAGTAGATGAGGCAGGTTGAGGGAACGTGGGTTCACCAAAAATGCAAATCACAACACTCCTGGAATGCATTGAACATCAGATTGATAAGACTTTATATATATATATAATTAGACAGATTTTTCCCCTGTAAATACAGATCTAAAGAAGAGATGGAGGTGGAAAGGTATAGGGAGAAAACAGAGAAGGGTTGTGTGACAAGAAGAAGAATGAGAAGGAGAGAGGGAGGAGGGAGAGAGAGGGAAAGGAGAGAGCGAGAGGAGGGAGAGGGGGGGTGGGGAGGGAGGCCTGCCTCCTTAGCTAATAAAGCTTCAGTGTGGTGTGTGAGTGTGTGTGAGTGTGTGTGAGCTGCAGAGAGGACCAGACACACTCCTCTGCCGACAGAACACCGCTCACTGACCGGCCTCCTGACGCTCCACCATCCCTCCATCCCTCCATCCGTCCATCCGTCCGATTGGCTCTTCATCTCTCTGTCCGGCTTCCATCTTTCCGTCAGTTTTCTGCACTCCTCATCCCTCCACCCACCTGCAGCTCTTGGTTCCGGTCCAAAATATTTTTCCTGGATTTATTTGATTGTCAGGATCTGGTTCTGCAAGTTGCAGAGTTGCACACATCTGAACAGACTGACCACCAAACACTTTAAAGGTGAGGCTTTTTAAAACTTCCTCTCCTGCTTTCTTGCTTTCTTTCTTGCTTCATTTTAACGTTAAAGACAGTGATGCCTAAGAAATCTTTCTGTGTTGATCCCATGGGAACATCTGGTTGCCAGTAAACATTTGAATAGATTTTGACGTCACATCTCACTTGTTGCTGGGGGAGTTGCTCCAGCACAGCGCCTAAAAAACAGTCTGCACAACTTCTAAAATAACACTTCCCTCCTTCCTCGTTCTCTTCTTGCATGGAAAGACTTGGTTTGATTGCAAAATGCTGACTGGAAGGAAATATATCAGTGTCAAGAATCCTACTCTGTATGTTCAGAGAGTTTGCAGGAAAGTTATGTGTTGTTAAAATTACATAGATGAGGTGGAAGGTGATAACGATTTTTTTTTTCCTTTTCTAGAAACTGATATGATCTATGTTATTCACCTGCACACGAAGAGCATAGTTTCAAAATTAGATATATGTCATTTTTTTTTAAAAAGTGACACTCGAAATGACAAAACAAAAACTTCAGGCAATACCATTTTTAATCCAAAATGGATGTATAGTACCTTACGATAACACCCTTCACATATACACACCACACACACACACACACACACACACAGTCTTTGTAAACAGCTCTCATGTGTCTCCCATGTTTCTTGCTCCTAAATTTAGGCTGCTGACAACAAACAAACCAAAACACACCATAACAACCATCTGTTCTTAATACAATTCTATCTAAGTAAACTGAATTAGTCAAACACAGTCAATTAGCTATGGACATATGAGCGATTAAACAAATGTAATGAATAATGTCAAAGCATAACGCTGGTTTTGGTTTTGACATTTGGGCGTCATATGAGAGTCTTGATCGTTTGTCCTTTGGCTGTTTGGCTTGTGAAACTGTTGGCTCTGCTCTGCTGAACTGCTGCAGTTATATCAGTTACAGGCGCTGACCCACTGCAGGGTGTCAGTCATAATACTCATGATACTTATTTACTCTGGACCCGGTCTGAAGAGCTGGCCTGGATTCAAAGCTCTATCTGATGACTCTTTTTGTGGTAAAACATTCACTTTAATTGCTTTTAGTGTTACAGTTTGTCTTTCCAAGCTCCAGTAAAACCTTCAGCGTTAACATGAGACTCTGAACAGTCGATTCTGAAAGTGATGCGTTTTACGTAACATCCAGGTACTTTGTTAGTAGACGCTGATGCTAATGCTAACTACAGCGGCTGCGTTAGCATTAAAGGTCCCATATGGTGTAAAACAGGACTCCCCTTGCCTCTGTGATGATAAAGGAGTTGGATGGTCTATCTAAACATGGTGAAAGTATCAAAACGCACGGTCGCCAACTAAATCCACACAATCCATATTAGAAAAGCGAGCCTCTAAACGAGCCGTTTGGACTTCCGTAACTTTGTGGCGTCACAAAGGTTCGCTCATTATCATTTTTGTAAGAAATAATAGACTAACAAAGTGTTTTTTTCAAAGCGGTTGAGCGGTTGTCATTGTTTATTACCGGAGAGTTTTCCCTACCGGTAGCCGCCGGGCCGCAGCGTCTCACGTTTCACTCTTGAAACGGTTAGCCAATCAGAACAGAGGGGTTGTTAATATTAATGAGCCTTAAAGACACAGCGACAGAAACAGCCTGTTCTTGGATTTTTTTTTTTGGTACATGACACCACACAAACAGCTTTGAATGGACCTCAAGAGATAAAATAAAACATTGGAAAGTGGAGAATATGGGAACCACATGGAATCAGAGTTTCCCTTATGAAATGATTATTTGAGCCACATCTCTGATCTGTTCAGTGCCATCTGAACAGGGCGATAACACATTTTCCCTGTTGAAAGTAGACAGAGGTGAAATGATTGTATCTGTGACACAAAGGGTTTAAAACCAGATTTTCTGTTCTTGTGTATAAATGAAGCCTTGGTTATCATGTAGGTCAGTGGGTCTTCTTGATCTGTTCAGGTTTCACAGCAGCAGGGGGAAGGGAAATGCTTATAGTTTGACATGATAAAGAACTACAGCATACAAAGGGATACCTCGACATTTTAAAGACTTTTTGGGCTGATTTTATGATTTCGCTGAGTCTTCATAGCGCTTCTAGTCTAGATTCAAGACAAAAGGATCTATCTATCTATCTATCTATCTATCTATCTGCCTGTCTATCTACCTGTCTATCTGAAATGTTTTATAGCCTGTGGGTTTTGTTTATGATTTTCAGAACCACTGATCTAAAGTAGCAGTTGAAAAGACTTTCTCTGAAGTCACAGCATTTTAGATGAGGCTGTTTAAAAAGGTTTTTTGCCTCACAGATCCATCCAGTGGATTTATTCCAGTTCGGAGGTTTGGCCATGTTACAAACTCAGTGTTATAATAACCACTCGCTCATAAATTTCCTCCCTTTGGGAAGTGAGAAAACTGAATCGATTCACTTCTGCTGTTGGGAAGAATGAATGGCGTCTTTTACTCCACAGCACTCCTGGCTTCAAGAGTCCAGATTTATCTGAATCGTTTTGCCTGCTAGGCATCTTATCACTTTTGGCCCTAATTACAAAGTAAACACTGTGGAGTGTAGAGCCAGGTTACAGTATGTACTATATGCTGCTGTCAGAGAGTTCAGAATGAGAGCGATGCTTGTTTTTATCACCAATCAGAGAATGTCATTATAAAACTCCTACAGCTTGTAATTATCGTATACGGAAGAGGATTAGGGCCACATAAAATACAGTTTTTATCCTGGAAATCCAGGTTTTTAGATGTATCAACCATTAAGATATTGGCAAATGCTCTGGTCCAATGCAACTTTGATTATGTATGCACAAGCTGGTACAGTAGCATCTCTAAAAATCTATGCAACAGATAACAAACAGCCCAGAACAAGCTTATCAGAGTGGTACTGAAACTCCCCTTACACACCCACCTGACAGCCCAACATTTTAAAGAGCTTGGATGGCTCACTGTAGAGGATAGAGTGGCCATGTTGAAGTTGAGTCTGGTTCACAGTGTCATTTTTGACACTGCGTCCAATTATTTTAGAGGCTACTTCACACAAGTCAGTGACTCCCGTAATTATAGGACCAGAGCCAGTGACAGCGATGTGATAACCCATAGTTCTCGGACATTGATAGGAAAAAGCACTTTTGCTTACTCTGGAGCTGTTACTTGGAAGGTCTACCAGCGTCAAGAAAAACCACAGAGTCAAAACAACAATTCAAATCGTCAGTAAAAAAAAAATTTTTTGGAAAAACTGGTGCGATAATCTGCATTTGTACACAGGTGTTTTTTTTTCTCTAATATATGCATTGTTATGTAATGTATGCATTGTTTATGTATTGTTCTCAAGAGGACCACAGTGGAATTAAGTCGTTGACTTTACTGTGTTTTTATCCTCGATTGTTATTTAAATGTATGTGCTGGGCTTCATCTGGATCAAATAAATCCAATCCAATGTGAAAAAAATATTTGAGTTCTTATATTAACCTCAGAATTCTTAGAATAAAGTCATAATTCTGAAATAAAAGGCAGAATTCTGAGATTCTGAGATTAAAGGCAGAATTCTGAGATTCTGAGATTAAAGGCAGAATTCTGAGATGCTGACTTTATTCTTACATTTCTGACCTTAATCTCAGAATTCTGACTATTCTCAGAACTCAACTACATTTGTCACATGTGGCCGTAATCCTCTTCCATAATCCTACATTCGAATTGGAAACTTTTTTCTCAAACGAGAAAAAGCGTGGCCCTGAAATGGTGAATTGTAAAACGTAACTTGTTTTTCTCCATTAGCTCCATTTAGCTCCATCAACTGTTCCCCCAAGCTAATGAAGATTGTGAAAAGAGAAAGAATTTGAGATTTCCAAACCATTCCACTTGAAGGTGGCAGCAGCAGCAGCAGCAGCAGCAGTGTTGCATGCAGCTGATGCAGTAAAATATATCATATCCCTGTTACGTAAAGTGATAAGTCATCCAGTACTGAGGAAAAGACTATTGCATAGCACAAGGCATTGTGCAGGACAAGAAGTATTAGAAAGATCTTGTGCAGCACAGTGTTGAGGCTGACACAGCAGAAGGTCCAGTGACCTCTGAGCTCGGGGGATTTACAGCTTGTTTTGATAAACTCTCTGCCTTGTAAGACCTTTTCCCTCTGCCTCTGCTGACACCGCAGATCTCCTTGGATTAATGGAGCCTTGTTGTTTCACAGGACAAAGTCTGCTCTTATATAAGATTCCTATTATAACCAGGGAGTCCTGTTTGTCTACATCACAAAGTGGGGCCGCGACAGAGAAGAGCGTCCCATCATCCTCACTAATTGAGACGCTGTAGATTCTCCCTGTTCGCCCCAAGTGAGTTCTGGTGTCAGGTGTTGAATCAAAACGTAAGTGTGAAATATAAAAAATTATCTCCTAAACAGCAGCAAGCGAACGCTCCGTCCAGAGAAAACTGAATAGACTCACCAGCGTTATATCTTTTGCTCTCTCGTCTCTTTGGTTTCCTTTGGTATAAAGCATCACAGACCGGCCGGGTTGGGAGACTTTTACTGACATCAGGTTATATGATTTCTAGTTAAATTCAGATTTTTTCAAACAGTTACCTCTTGCTGCCATTTGGGGCCACAAACATGCAAAGTTGCCTAGTGCAGCTTTAAAGCATTTTTTCAAAAAGTCATAGGTTTAAATCCATGTCACACCCTCTCTCTCTCTCTCTCTCTCTCTCTCTCTCTCTCTCTCTCTCTCTCCTCCATCTTCTTTGCTCTCTACAGAACACTATCCAGTAGAATAGAAATGCCATGAACATAATCCAGTAAGATTATGCTTAACATTGTATCTAGGACAAGAATTGTGTGTTCTGTGTAAAGCAGTGCAACTTTCTCCTCACTGGTCAGACTCTGAACTCAGGCTGGTGAAGTGGATTACAGATGGAAGCCAAGCTGCAGATAGAGGAGGCTTTTGTTCAACAGCAAAGACCTTAAACAAGGTTATATAGCAGGGGTATGTCTGTGGGAGAGCCTGTATGTGTGTCTGTGTGTGTGTGTGTGCTTGTGTTTGATGTGTGTTGGAATGTCACAGATCAGTGTGGAGTTGCACCCTTGTCTGGTTGTTTTGTTTTACTTGTCAAAGAAAAATCTGATTGTAAGAGGCAATATGGGATTAAATAACTTGATTAAAGTAAATAATCAGCAACATTTTCATATAAATAAATGTCGGTTTTCCTACTCTCTATTGCCGATTCATATAACACAGTAGTGATTCATCCTTTACTGAAGTCATGAATTTTTCATTGTCTGTTCTAATCAGCCGGTGTCTGGTAGCTCTGGTAGTTTTACTTTTCCGGTTTGTTTGGAATAAACAGAAGAAGAAGAACTAGGTAGTTAGCATGAGCAGTGATAGCCACCATGGCTGAACAGACCAAGAAAAGAGAAACTCAAACTGCAGCAACAGAAAATCCAAGCTCCGCCCACACTGTTTGATTGACAGGTGATCTGTGGGAAGTGCAGTGCAGAAACACCACAGCAATGAGGCTGAGGGACAAAGATGGAGACAAAATAAAAGAAACTTCTTGCAGATTATCACTATAAATGAAAGATGGACGTTTTTTTTTGCCCTGCAGTGAGAACAGAGAGATCCAGCAGTTGCATAATTGTGACCTCTTCCATGGATCTAGGTCAAATCAGAGCTAAAATAAGTATCTGTGTGTCTGCTGACCTTTTGACTTGGATGCAAGTTAACACTCTGGCACAAATACAAGCAACTGCTGTGCTACATGAAGCACATAACTGCTCCGTCATCCCCACAGTGGAATCTGCAGACTCGGTGTCGATTTCCTCTGTACTTTGTGCTGAAATCTGTAGAGTTGTGATTTGGCTCGTTGCCTCTCAGGTTCGGGCCGGTTAACTGGTTTACCAAACTGTGGGACGGGACTCAAAACGGGTCACAAGCTAATTCCAGGTGGGTCCTTACATGGCAAGAATAGATTAGTGTGTTTATCAGTCTAGCATCCAGAGTGAGAGACTGAATAAGTACTTTGACAGATCTTTCTTTCTTTCTGTCAGAGGTGGGGACTCGAGTCACATGACTTGGACTCGAGTCAGTTTTAATTGCTTGAGACTTGACTGGACTTGGGTTCTGGTGACTTGGGACTTGACTCTGACTTGTACTTTCATGACTTGAAAAGGTTTCTAAAGTCTTGACTTGAGATCTTGTGTTTGTGTAAATGACTCAGATTGAAAGTGATGAGATTTGTTCCAGCAGACGACTGAATTTAAATTCTGTTTTCTGAATTTTTATGGAATGATTGAAGTTATTGAAGTTGAAACTGATTATAGAAATCAAACTCATGATGCTCTTACCAAGTTTTTATCCTATTAAAACCATATTGCATTGAAAAGTCCTAGATATTTAGTTTTCTTTAAGATATTAAATTGATACTGGACTCTTGATTTGTTCTGACTTGACTTGCTGTTCTACATTTAGACTTGAGACTGACTGAGTTTCTTTCTTTCTTTCTTTCTTTCTTTCTTTCTTTCTGTCTCCATTTAAATTACATTTCAGACACGCAGCTGACATGCTCTTATTCAGAGCCACAGATAAATGCAACAGTAGAATCCGCTTAAATTCCCAACATTACTACTGTATTTTTCCTTTCTTCGTTTCTTCCTCCCTTTCTTCCTTGGCCTAGACCTATAGAGTTGAAGACGGACTCTGCGTGTATGTGTGAGAGAGAGATGGAGAGATGAACTGGAGGAAAAGAGGGACAGAGAGAGAGAGAGAGAGAGAGAGAGACATACGGACACATACAGAAACAGAGAAAGTGAGGCTCTGCAGATTCTATAGGAGGTGAAGCAGCAGTGGGCTGCAGCAGCGACCTTTCCCCCACATTACACTGAAAGCCGCTCTTGTATAAGCTGTGTGTAGGTTGCCGTTATACAACACAGCAGACAAAGAAATAAATGGGTGAATGAAAGATCGTCACGTAAGAAATGGCTCAGGCCCAGACCCTGTTTTGTGTTGACTCAGCTTTGTTGGTGTTCTGCCGGATAAATGCTGCACATATCACAGCTGGATATTTGGCTGCAGCTGAAAATCCTGATCCAGTTCTGATTTTTTCACCCACGTGTGACTCAGATCTGATGTTTTCTAATCAGTGTGAAGCTGCATGAAGTCACACTTTATGAATTCCAATCTGGACCACATGGAGATGTGAGAGATGTGAGAGACACGTGACCTACATGCTGTTCGTATTTAAACGCTCAAATCGTAATTTGCCGGCGTTACCATGGCAATACGTAAACCTTACATCATTCACTGCAGACAGGGATGGCAGCAAGTAGAGCAGATAAGGCAGGGGTCTCAAACAGTGTGCCATGCAGGTTTTCATTCCAACCAAAGACTACATCGGGTGATTTCACTGATTAGCACACCTTCAACCAGAGAGGAGGAACTAATCAGTGAAGTCACCTGCTGTAGTCTTCGGCTGGAATGAACACCTGCAGACTCTCTGTGGTTTGAGACCAGTGAGATAAGGCAAAGGCTTTGCAATTTTCCTTCTTCTTACCATCTGATGAAGTCTTCGCCGACTTAGATGAAAACCACAAAGGCCCATATTCACAGTATTCTGTTCCATCACCACACAGCCATCCTGCTAGGAAAATCCTACTATAAAATGAGGAAAACTCTGTCCATCTGTCTCTCTGTCTGCATCCATTTTGCTCCTCAATGAGTTGGCCAATCAATCTGAAACTGCACATGGGCATTGAGCATTGGCATAGGCAGGGACTGACGAAGCTGATTTTTCCATTTTCCCAAATTTATGCTGTTTATGCGCATTTTTGGCAAGTCTGCGCGGAGTTGTGGCACGCACATCCCCGGGTATGGACTAGTAACAGGTGATTGTTGGAAATGAACAGGTGATTATAATCAAATGACAGCCACAGCCAATGAGCTGTGTATATGGTAAAGCACTATATTGGCAGGAAATGCATGTGACATCATGAGAATACTACACTGGAGAATACTATACTGGAAAAGACGAGCTGCATAGAGAGCAGGAGAAGTGAAAAAACACACGTGGCATCTTGTTGTTGTTACTCTGTGCATGTGTCTTTCCAACAGATATGTGTTACCCAGAGTAGATATGATCAGTCATCCAAACACAGCATAGGCTACATGAGCATAAACTCATAAGTAACTAAACTCATAAGTAACTCTAAATGGTAACTAAAAGTGTCATAAACATTGGCACTACAGTGGTGGATATTCACTGCACATTGCACAGCTCTGCTTTATATAACACAACACAGCAGCCAGCAATATTGATGAGTGAGAGAATTTCCCTCGGCTCTGTTGGTTGGAAATTCCAATCAGCATCAGCATGTGAAGGAAGGTTAACTACATGTGAAATACCACACAGGCTCAGCTGTGGAACTAAACACTCCTATCCTTCATGCTGCTGACATCCAGACACACTCTTCTTCATCTGGGCTGCTTTGTTAGCTAGCAGTGCACTGAAAATAATGGATCAAAAACAAATGAAATGGCATCACTGTATAATTCTGGAAAAGTACAAGTTGCTCAGTTATGACAGCTTTATAAAGTTTTCTTTTATCAAATTGATTTTTAAATGTGTGAACAATCTCGCCCCTGCTGTACTTTGTCCATATGTCACAAAAACAAACACCAATAGAATCACCACTAGGGGATCAGCAAATGGCAACTGCAGGGTGGCACAGCGCAAAACTACTTTCGGTCAGTCGTCTTTTTCAGTAAAAGGGATACGTTTTTGGAATGCCCTACCAACAGAAATAAAAACACAAACTGATCTGAAAACGTTCAATGAAAAGGTGAAAGACTGGCTGAAACAAAACCAAACCTGCGATCATTGATCATTGATCATTGATCATGCATTTGTGCACGCACACACGCACATGGACATGGACACATGGATAGAGGAACAGACACACATAGACAAACATACATACACGCATGCATGCACACGGACATACAAATCTACAAACATTATGCACATACACATACTGTAAATTGCCATGAAGTAGGGATACACACATACACATACACATGTGCACACATACACATACGCAACACATGTAAAATGACTGTAATTTTATGTAAATATTGTAACTTCTGTATGATCATGTCACACGTATGAGAATGTCACGACTTATTATCTGCTCAATTAACTAATGTACTTTTGGTAATGATGATATGTTATGACCATTTTTTAAGTAGAAAAGCCTAACCAGGGACAGGGGTCGCAAATTAGCCTTGGCTAGAAATCCCATATGCAGCTCATCTGTATCATGTTATCATAACCTGTTACAATGTTTGTTTTGCATTGTCCCTGACAAATAAACTAATAAATAAAAAAGTGCTGAACAGATGCTTGGAGGAAGCGTGGCCGTGCCTCTTGTTTCTAAACCACTACTGGAAGCCCATTTGAAGTGCTGCACTTTCTTTTAAAGGTGAAGGTGATTATTTGTTTGCACAGTACATACAAATAATACAGTACAAATAATGATAAAAAGAAACCAATGCTGCAAAGAGATGTTCCCAGTGGACAGGCTAACCTACAGTAGCTTTAGCTAACCTAGACAGCAGTTTGCCTTGGGCTACAGAAAGTTTTCAGGTGACATAATGCAGACTTGAGGACCAGAACTCAACAGACATGGTTAATTTATGTGGGAAATTATCATTTCAACTCTGATACTTCTGATCAATTTTGTGTTTAGATGGGAGCGTATCTATGTTCCCAGGGTCCTATGTTCCCCAGATTTATATTGCACATAATGGGAACATGACAAAGGGTCCTATGTTCCCCAGTTATACACATCTGCTCTCCCAGGGTCCTATGTTTAACCCTAACCCTAACCCTAACCCTAACTAACCATATTAAGCGAATACAGAGCTGGGGAACATCTTTTTCAGGTTCCCATTATGTGCTATATAGAGCTGGGAACATAGGAACATAGGACCCTGGGAACATAGGACCTTGGGAACATAGGATCCTGGGAACATATGACCTTGGGAACATAGGACCCTGGGAACATAGGACCTTAGGAACATAGGGCCCTGGGAGAGCACGTATGTAGAACTGGGGAACATAGGACACTGGGAACATAGGAATGGTTCTGTTTGGATGGCATCTTATTAGCTAGCTAACCATTAGTATAGCTAGCATTAGCGTTTACATTAACATTGGTGTCTTTGCTAAATGAGCCTGCTGGCTAGTTAGCTAGCTAACAGTTTGTTCAGGTTAACTGAGCTGACTCTTCTCAAGCTACAACTCAGAGTGTTTTGGAGTAGAGACTAGGGCTAAAGACAAGACAGTTTACTGTGTCACTGTAACCTACATTTGGAAACACATCCACCTTATCTCTTCACTTTTACTCATAGCCTAAGCTAACATTACTGAATTGGTATTCCACACCGCAACAATCTTTTCAGGTAGCCTATCTCTCTTTTTCTTGCTCAGTTGTTATATTTAGACATTATTTGCACAAATCCAGTTCTCTAATGGAGCTCCATGATGGCACCACATATGGTTGCTGGGAGATTTCTGACACAACTGCAAAGCCTCTATCAAATGTGCGATGGTGTGAATAATGCCTCGTTCTTACCTGTTTTTCTGAAACTATAGATCCAGAATGTGAGGTTTTCTGGCAGGTCACCAGAAGTGCTGCCTATGTTTTAATGAGAAAAAATATAAAATGTGTGTATAATGTTCTGCAGAATGAACATAAAGGAAAACCAAAAGAGCATCCTGTCAGTACCATCCTGAGTGGAGTCTGGGTCACTACCTGGCTCACATTGTGTCAGTATCACAATCAGTGATATCAGTCAATTTCATTAAATTCACAGGACTTTGACTTGGTGGATAGATTACATATCACTATACAAACACATTCAGCGTTCAGCTTGTGTTCATTCAGGCAGCATGAGATATGCCTGGCACTAGGGGGCGCGCCAACATAGGGTTTCCTAAACTGTGGGTTGGGGTCCAAAGTAGGTCACAGACAGGCCTTGATGTAAGGGAAAATCCCCTTGATTAAATCTACAGCTTTTGAGGAGTTTAGGTGTTATTTTCAGGATGATGCCTCTGTATTTTTGAAACTTGATACTGAGGTTTGAATGATCTTCCTGGTCCCTCAGGTCATAACATTTGCTCAACCCATGAAGAACCATGTTATTTATCTAATTTAGCAAATGTAAACTCCTCAGGCCCTGCAGCTGCATGCAGCACATGGCAATTAATTAACATTTAGATTAACATTTTAAATACATTTACCTTTTAGCGAGAGTGGAAGCACATTTACTCATGTTAGTGTAATTGAGTAGCTTTTTTGTGTACTTTCTGTGTGCTTTTTTGTGTACTTTTGTGTACTAAGTCAGTAATTTTACTTTTACTTCAGTACATTTTTAAGTTTTGTCCTTCAGTCCATTTTAAATCCCATCCATCACAGAACAGATTGTGTGTCTCCATCAGCAGCAGAAACTGGATCGACGTAAACTGACAAACTGTGGATCCATTCACAGTGAGAAGAGGAATCTGACTTTACTTTGTTTCTGCACTTTATTTTGTCGTTTCTAATGTTTCCAGTTAAAAGAATCTAGTCTGAACTCTGTCCTCTCTCCTTTTAGAATCACATGGAAAAGATCACAGCTAACAATGTTCTCTGTTCTAAAAAAGTGACTCTGTAACTTTTACTCTGAGGACATTTTAAATGAGATACTTTACTTTTATCAGCAAAGTAACAATACTTCTGCTTGACTAGGACATCTAGTACTTTCCACCACTGCCTTTTAGGTATTTAGCTGATGCTTTCATCCAGAGCGACAAAGAATGAGATGGAAATCAGCAAAATTGGAGTAGCAAGGTTTTCACCTGGAACAGCACCATGATCCCTGGACGAACCGTATGAGTCAGGAAAACAAGACAAACCTCTTCCATGAAGCCATCAGCAGACGGTGCCCAGTTTCACATTTCGACAGCAAAACAAATATTTTGAGAGTTTCTGTCGTCCAGAAAAAGCTACTTTTATCTAAAGCTAACAGGGCTGGGTTATAGTCCCGCCGGCTGAACAAGGACAGGCGTGAGCACACACACACGCACACACACGCACACACACACACACACGTACACACAGTCCTTGAGGTGATGACTGGAGGTTTTTGGGGACACATCGTCACCAGCCTACCTGCCAAAATCCCCCACAGAATCCTGTTTGTCATCTGAGAATCTGCTGAAATCCAAACAAAATGACGTATTTGCTGACCCACATTATTCCACACAGGCAATCTAATGTTGTAAATATGGACCACAGACACACATCAAATAGGATTTTCCCTTTAACAGTTTGTGAGCTTGTAATTATAAGGAATTATCAGTTATCAGTTCCTAGAAATTGAATGTCAAAGACTTGACATACCAGCTGGTGAAACTGTTATGTTACATCTATCTCTTTAAATATTTAACACCAAAAGGTTCTTAAAAAAATGAATAATATAATCTTTATTTGTATAGCACCTTTCATACACAACATGCAGCTCAAAGTGCTTTACATCAATAGAAGGCAGATAAAAGACAGATAAAAAGATAAAATTCATATAAAAGAACAAGCAAAATGCACTGTAAGAATCAAATCAAGTAAAATAGAAAGATAAAAGAACGCAACAAATATTTCCACTTTTAGATGCACATTGTGAGTGAACCCATATGTTTTTCTTTAATTTTCTTTTCCCCTGTCCTTCCTGATTCTACTCTTGATCTGATATTTACGTCAGATCTCACTGCATAAAGCATAAAGTAACATTCAAAGATCATGAATTTGTATGTACTGTATCTATCTATATATCTATCTATCTATCTATCTATCTATCATCCCATGTCAATATTCACAGACTAAATGCTCACAATTATGCATATAGTTAGTATTGGAATACATTTGAGGTGAGAAAGTTGTACAACCTTTGAGTTTATTAAAAACCTTTAAAAACCCAATGGATAAACTCTAAAATGCATGCTGGTCAATCTGAAAACAAGTTTTTTTTTCTCAGTTACTGTTGACATTTGTTTGCTGGGAATCTTATCTGAGATCCTGTTTATTGTAAATCTCAGTGATATGGCGGTGTTTGTTTCTGTCAGCGTTATCTGAAAGGATTTGATATCTGTGTTTACGTGTGTGTGTGTGTGTGTGTGTGTGTGTGTCTGTGGCAACAGCCACATACGGTGGACTCAGTCACCTGCTAACACCTACAGGTACCTGGCGAACTCTTATGGATCTACACCAACATCAACAACAACAACACTGGACTGGACTAAAGCTTCAGGGAAAACTTGCATGTCTTCCCTCTGCTGATCATTCTGTCTCTCACTCTTTCCTCAAGAACACTGAGCTCAATGAGGACAATGTCACATTCACAGACTACAAGTCCTTCCCACCAGACTCAACCTTTCTATCTGATTTCCTAGTACTCAAGTTCCTCATTGTTTGCATCGCACCACAGAACAGGTCACTGAAACAATGTCACACATCTTGAATGGCTGTTATGCTTACAGAGGAATGTACAGCACGTCATGACAGAATAGTGGACCTTATAGCGAAGGACTTATCAAACCATTTTCCACCCTCAGTGAGAATGTACAAGCATTCCTGTGTCAAATCTTCCATGTTCCATCTCTGTAATAGTAACCCAGGCACTTTGGTCAATGAAGAGTCCAAAGAAGTGTTTGTTTTAGAGGAAGCCTGCACCTTTGACTCCAGCCTAGAGGAAGCCTTTATGACCAAGGTCATTAAATACCAACCACTCCTAAATACCATCTTAGAGCTGGGTTATAGATGCAGTTTGAATTTCCTACTATTTCATTTTGGAACAAAACACGTCACATTACTGTTATAAAACAGTGAATCTTTTGCTGCTACTGCTTTATTTATTTACCTTTATGATGTATAGCATAAGGCAATTTCCTCTGTGGTGGACAGTTGAATTTAATTGAATCAAACCCACTCTAATCTAATATAATATAATATAATATAATATAATATAATATAATATAATATAATATAATATAATATAATATAATATAATATAATATAATCAAGCCAGCTCTAATGTAAAGTAATGTGATGTAATCTAATCTAACTAATCTAATCTAATTTAATCTAACCCACTCAAATCTAATCTAACCCACTCTAATGTAATGTAATGTAATCTAATTTAATTTCATCGAACCAGCTCTAATGTAAAGTAATGTAATCTAATCTAATAATGATAGGACCTTGAACCCATATTATACTGTATATATTCTATAGCACATACTGGGAGACCACACATGATTCAAATGCTAAAAAAAAAAGTTGTATTTATCAAAAACTAATCAAAACATCAGAAACTAGGTGTAGGGTGTGGAAGTCTGTAAACCTGCTGATGGACGGGGCATCCAGGATTTTCATGGTAAAAACATAGAAAATCGATGCAGACACACACACACACACACACACGCACACACACACACACACACACACACACACAGTGTACCCAGTATCTTAAAATAGCAGTGTGTGTGTTCCAGGTGACAGGTTGAACAAACTGTCCCCTCGTTCAGCGGATTAAACCTTTTTCTCTGTTTGCTTTTTCCTTGTTTGGACATTCGACTCTGCTGCTCACTATTTACTTTTCCTTCTTCACCTCTTTCTTTCCCCTCTGGTCTGGTTTCTCCCCCTCCCTCTCCCTCTCCCTCCCTCTGTTTTTTTATTTGTTTGTTTCTTTCCTTTATTGTGTTGATAGTGTCCAGTACTGTGACATCTTTATCCTTGGATTTTCTGTTGATGCAGTTTGAGTTTTTCTCTTTTCTTTGTCTGTTCAGCCATGGTGGCTATCACTGCTCATGCTAACTACCCAGCAGTGGTGGAAGAAGAACTGAGATCTTTTACTTAAGTAAAAGTAGCAATACAACAATGTAAAGATACTCCATTACAAGTAAAAGTCCTTCATTCAAAATCTTACTTAAGTAAAAGTACATAAGTATTGACAGCAAAATGTACTTAGAGTATCAAAGTAAACGTACTCATTATGCAAACTGTCCCCATTTAGAGAGTTATATTTTTCATAAATTATTGGAATAATAATACTGATTTATTGACATACATGTACATGTAAGCAGCATTTTAAAGTTGTCAACGTGAAGCTAATCTTAACAATTTAGCTATACTTTTGGGTAGTCTAATCTATAACAATGCTATTTTATAGTCATTTTATAAAGATGATCAAATGTTTTAAATATAAAATATTGATCTGAAAAGTAACTAGTAACTATAGCTGTGATAATAATCTAATTGAGTAAAAAGTACAATATTTCCCTCTAAAATGTTGTGGAGTATAAGTACAAAGTAGCATGAAATGGAAATACTCAAGTAAAGTACAAGTACCTCAAAATTGTACTTAAGTACAGTACTTGAGTAAATGTACTTAGTTACTTTCCACCACTGCTACCCAGTTCTTCTTCTTCTGTTGATTCCAAACAAACCGGAAACGTAAAACGCATCACTTCCTGTGCGGCAGAGAATTTTTCCCAGGAAAGAGCGACCAGACACCGGCTGGTTAGAACAGACAGAGGAGAAGCTTTATGAACTGGATCCAGGTTGGATCAGTGTTGAGTTAGAGTAATCACTGATAGACAGCAGCAAAACAGACATTTATTTATATGAAAATGTTGTGGATTATTACTTCAAAAATCCTTAAAATGACAATAAAAAATGCAAGTGACGTTTAAAGCCTCATGAAGAAGCCAGACTCTTCTTCCTCTCTTTCTTTCTTTCTTTCTTTCTTTCTTTCTTTCTTTCGACTGGTGATTGTACTGATAATCTGCAAGCAGATCATTGGTTTACAAGTCAAAGTAGGACTAATAATTGATTCCTGCCTATTGAAAAGCATTTGAACTGGGTGATGATATCGCTGCAGTAGGAGATATGGCCACTTGTCTTTCAACTGACTCTCTCTCTCTCTCTCTCTCTGTCCCCTCTCTCTCTCTCTCCCTCCCTCTCTCTCTCTCCAGGAAGTTGACCCTGGAGGTCAGCGACCCCGCACATCCGACACACCATGACCAGCGTCAACTCTCCCGCCTGTCTGCTTGCCCGAAACCACTTCTACAGAAGTATGACCACACACACACACACACACACACACAGATACACACACACACACACACACACACACACACACACACACAGAGCCCTATTTTTAAACCTTGACATTGACTTTTTAGTCGGAGAGAAGACAAATATTTGAATGGGAACAAAGGTGATGTCTCACGTTTGTGTGTGTGTGTGTGTGTGTGTGTGTGTGTGTGTATGCACGTGTATGGGTAGAGCCAGCCAGACAGTAGAACCGGTTTCTGAACCTTCGACTGTCGACCCATCAGATGAACTCGTGTTCTCAAAACATCCCGTTTGTCTGCTGCTTCATCAACCAGTCAGCTGACCTGGGATCTCATCTGTCCCACGACTTTAACCTGCTTACAGTCCTACACGAAATCTTAGGATCTCTTAGGACAGTGATTCTCAACCTTTTTCATATCAAGGACCCCTAATGTAGTCCACATTAGGGCCACGGACCCCCAGTCGATGAGATTTTGTCTCTCGGACCCAAATCTGAAAATATTTTTATTGCTAGATATGATTTTGTCCAGAATTCCATGACTATCTGTATCGTAGGTAGAGAGATAACAGAAACTATGATCAAAACAGTCATTCTTCTACATAAAAAACAATAATAAACAGGGATTAAGTTCATACGAGGACAGAGGTGGAAAAGAGTAAGTAAATAGTGGTATAATCGTAGGATGAAAACCAAAATAAATAAAATAGTAGAATAAAAGTAAGATAAAATTAAGTTAGTTAAGATAAAAGATAAAAGACGTAAAAAGACAATAGAAAGACGATAAAAAGATGATAAAAAGACAATAAAAAGATGATAAAAAGATGACATCACATTTTATTGATTGATTGAATTTATTTATTTCTGATGAAAGACTTGAATATCATGATGAAAACATGATTTTTTTTGCTCAGTATATCTCTAAGGCTTGGGAAAAAAGGAAGGAATCCTCATTTAATACAGATACTGGATACTGCAATACTGAAATTCATTGTTTGTAATGTAATTTGAAGGTGAACTGCAGATGTGTCTTCAGTATGGTGTGTGACACTATAATCAAATCAAATCAAATCAAATCAAAAACTACTTAAAGGGGAATGCCACACATTTCAAGAATTCACATATGTTCTTTCAGTCAATACTTATGAACTTGCTCCACTCTTTCCTAAAGCTAGAAACTGGAGAACTGAGCCTTGAATGTGTGATGTCACTGCCATGTAAAATCAGGCTCTGCTCCATAGGCAGTGAATGAGGTTCTTGCACCCAAAATAAATTAAAATTCTGGTTCATATCAGTTAGCAATGCCAGGATATGAACTTCATTCAACTTGGCATCTTATGGCTCCACAAAGTCATAAGCCCGATTCATCCACTATGGAGCAGCCACTGATTTCACAACCCAGTGACATCACAAATTCAAGGGATTTCTCTCTGATTTCTAGTTTTAGGTTAGATCACAGACACTGACTGAACTGACCTGGGGCAAAGGAATTACATTTTAATAACAAACGCTTCATGACACAATTGTACTGGCGCTTTAATGTTTGGTCTTTACTTTTTTAATTACCATGTTATTTCCGTAACAGCACATGCTTTCCTCACAAATAACATTTTTGTTATTTATTTGTTTGCTCGTTTGTTATATATATTTCTGTTTGTTATGATATCTGTCTGTTATTTAATTTGATTCGTTTTATTTTATTAATTTATTTTTATTCTATTTTACACTTTATTTCTCACGTTTGCGTTCTGCTATGTACTGCTAAAAAAAAAACTAAAAAAAACGCATCATTAAACTGTTGTAAGAACAATATGTATTAGGGAGATTTTGATCAAGTATTACACAGGAATATTGTGTACTTTCTACTACTACTACTAATACTAATACTTTTCCATAGGTTAGTACACAGGTTAATACACTGTTACCTTAAACGTATATAGTTCTTTGTCTGAAAGATTCAAACTATTATCCAGAGTGATTTACAGCAGAATTAGTTCACATTCATGTCTGATCCCAGCTGAGGGAGGTCCTGACTTGTCTGGAGAGCGGACACCAAACATAACAACATGATACAATCAGAGTATTAAGGAGGTTTTAATCAACCTGGTTTCAGACCCAGGTTGAGTAAAGCCTGCTGATGCTCTGATGTAGCGTGTTGTTGTCTCTGGTCTGAACCGCTCTCCAGACGAGCCGCCACACGCCTCAGCTGCTGTTTGAGCCGCAGGACGAGGTGATGACATGTCGCTCTCAACTCCGAAAACTTTCCATGACAGTTAACCAGCAGGGAGGAAGAACAGCAGCCAAATCTGAGACATTTAGCCTCGCTCTTGGACCCTGGTTCATTAAAACTCACTGATGTTCCTGCTCCATTTTGCCTCCCAACCTACACACTTTTAATAAGGATCAATCATGTTCAAGCGCGCACAGCTGTTTGGTTTAAAGAAGCTAGCACACAGAAAAATAAAGGAACCGAAAATGGTTCTTCGAAGTGATGCCATAGAAGAACCATTTCTGGTTCCACAAAGAACCTTTCAGACTTTTCAGATTTCTGCACTCCTATGCTTAGACTCCTGCATTGTATTTTTCTTTAATTGCCCTTGTGTAGGCTCATTTGCAATTGCACAACATAGATAGGCTAATAGGCAGTTAATTTTCCAAATGTATGCCATCGTCCACCATCCAATAACTCAATAGTTTTAATATCCAAAAGAACCACATGGGGAACATGAAGAACCATCCACTAAATGGAGTGGTTCTTTGGTAGGTGATGGTTCTTCGTGGAACCACACAGCCATTTAAAGAACCGGTTAAGAACCAGTTTTTCTGTGTGTGTACATGTGGCATTTTAAACATCAATATATCATTATCGTTAAATTAATTGTGACACCTTGGTGTTAATGACAGTAAACAAATGAGAGCATGGTGGAGACGATTGTTCTCCTCTATCTCACACCAGTAGTATTGTTAGTGCTGGTGTTTCTCCACATTAAGACTACATTTCCCATAAACCCCGTTGCTTCCTGCCTACAAGTCTACATGTAGCACCTTCAATAGCAACGCAGCAACACAGGCTGATATTCAGACGTGGAAAGTAACTTATTACCATTTTATGATACTTTTTACTCCACTACCTTTATTTGATAACTTAAGTTACTAGTTACTTTGCAGATTCAGATTATTAATACAAAATATAATCAACTAATAAATTGTGATGTATTATTATAGATTACTGTAAGCTACCCAGCAGTATATAAAGTAGTGGAAATCAGCCCCACCTTTTCCAGCTGCAACATTAAAGTGATGCTTACACATTAATGCATCAATAATTATAATTCAATAATATAATATATACTGTATTAATCTGAAATGGGCCATTCTGCATAATGAGTACTTTTACTTTTGTTGCTTTAAGTACATTTTGATGCTAATACTTTTGTACTTTTACTTAAGTAACATTTTGAATGCAGGACTTTTACTTGTAACAGAGTATTTTTATACTGTGGTATTTCTACTTTTACTTAAGTAAAAGATCTGAATACTTCTTCCACCACTGCTGATATTAATACATATTTAACACATCATGTTGAAAATTACGTCTCCTTTTTTAGAGTGTACTGTCAAAACACTGAGAGGAAAAAGCATCTTAGAGCCAAGCTGTGGGCTGGATCTGCTCAGAGATATATTGTTACAGGAAGGAATTAGTGTAACGTATGTACACACACACACACACACACACACACACACACACACACACACACACACAGAGTAGACAGTCAGTAGACACACAAATCTCACAGCACGCACTTCCTCCTTTTCAATCTGTTTCACACACATCAACACACACACATGCATACACACACACACTCCCTCTGCCTCTCTCTCTCTCTCTCTCTCTCTCTCTCTCTCGCTCTTTTTCACACACACACACACACACGCACACACACACACACACACTGAGTCAGCAGTCCACACAGCCAGGGTTTGGCTTTGTGTTGTCCTGTCGTTCTGCACGTGACTTGACTCTCTGCACACTGTGTTCTCATCTGTGGAAACAAACACAATCAGGACCGGAAATCATCTCTGACACACATCTGAGAGCCGGGAGACGTTCATATCATATCGTGATATTACAGTAAATCTGACCTTATAACTCCAAAACAACAACTTCAAACCTGAGAGAGAGATTTCCTTATTTTCAGACTGACGGCCGTGTGTTTCTGAAATGATGCGGTGTGTTTTGGAAACGGGACGTTTTCAATTCCCAGAACACAAGGAGCTTGAAAAAAAACCCCAATACAAAACGGACACCATCTGAACCGTTAGCAGGTTTCACCATCAGAGAAAGAAGCAATTTGCAACTGTTGCAACTGATTTTTGATGCACACTGTAACCTTTCAGAGGCAAAATGACTCAAAAAGTATCCAGTCAGTGTCAATTGCAGAAGCCTGTTTCTAAAAAGTCAGCTTTAAAAAAACAGAGTCAGTACATTTTTCCACTGACGTCTGAGTGTGTTAAGATAAGAGGAACTTTAACGATCTTCCATGGTAAAACACAGGAAGTGATGCTTTTTATATTTCCAGTTTGTTCTTGAGTAAATAGAAGAAGAAAATGGTCGTTACATGAGCACCAAAGATGCAGACAAAATAAAATAAAATAAGGATTTTGCGTTTTGCCACTATTTTCATGATGCTAATATTGAGCTTCTACTTGCAAAATAGAATTCTCTGAATGATAACTATTGCCAGATTTACAGGTTTATGCAGTTAACACATTTATCTCTCTCTCTCTCTCTCTCTGTCACTCTCTGTCTCTCTCCCTCTCTCTCTCTCTCTCTCCCTCTCTGTCTCTCTCTCTCTCTCTTCCTCTC